>NW_007005277.1:470160-470929 GCF_000164805.1 Carlito syrichta
GAGACTCCGACTCAAAAAAAAAAAAAAAGAAATACGATTGTCTTTTGCACATTTATTTTATATTCTGAGACTTTGCCAAAGGCCTTTATCAGTGTAAGAAGGTTTTTGACAGATTCTCTAGGGTTTTCAAGGTACACGATCATGTCATCTGCAAAGAGAGATAGCTTGACTTCCTCTTTTCCTATTTGAATACTTCCTCTTTTCCTATTTGAATACCCCTGATTGCCTTCTCTTCTCTGATTGCTCTAGCCAGGACTTCCAATACTATATTGAACAGGAGAGGTGAGAGTGGATATCCTTGTCTTGTTCCAGTTTTCAGGGGAATTGGTTCCAGTTTTTGTGCATTTGGGAGTATGCTGGCTGTGGGTTTCTCATAGATGGCTTTTACTATTTTGAGGTAAGTTCCCTGTGTGCCTAGCTGTTCGAGGGTTTTTATCAAGAAGGGGTGCTGGGTTTTATCAAAAGCTTTTTCTGCATCTAATTATATAATCATGTGATCTTTGTTTTGACATCTGTTGATGTATTTAATTACATTTATGGTTTTACAAATGTTGAACCAGCCTTGCATACCAGGGATAAAGCCTACTTGGTCATGATGGATGATTTTTGAGATGTGTTGTTGAATCTGGTTCACTAGGATCTTGTTGGGAATTTTAGCATCTATGTTCATCAAAGATATTGACCTGTAGTTCTCTTTCTTTGTTAGGTCTTTACCTGGCTTGGGTATCAATGTGATGTTAGCTTTATAAAATGATTTGGGGAGGGTTCC
>NW_007005277.1:471759-490600 GCF_000164805.1 Carlito syrichta
TGTTGGTGTAATGATTATTTTTATTCCACTGTGGTCTGAGAAGGTGCATGGCAAAATTTCAGTCCTTTTAAATTTGCTTATGCTTGATTTATGGCCAAGTATGTGGTTGATCTTAGAGTACGTTCCATGCAGTGATGAGTAGAATGTGTATTCTGTGGACTTTGGATGGAGAGTCCTGTAGGTGTCAATTAAGTCCATTTGATCAAGAGTCACATTGAGGTTTCAGATCTCATTGCTGATTTTTTGTCCTGATGATCTGTCTAGGGTTGTGAGTGGGGTATTAAAGACCCCAGCTATGATGGTATTGGAGTCGATATCTTTTTTTAGTTTACCTAGGAGCTGCTTTATTGAAGTTGGTGCTCCTATGTTCGGTGCATATATGTTTAGGATGGATATTTGTTGTTGATGGGTTGAACCTTTTATCATTATGTAGTGGCCTTCTGTATCTTTTTAAATTTTTGATAGCTTAAAGGATATTTTGTCTGAGATTAAGATCGTGACTCCTCCTTTCTTTTGTGTTCCATTTGCCTGAAAATTTGTTTCCCATCCTCTTACTTTGTGTCTGTGAGTGTCCTTTCTAGTGAGGTGAGTCTCTTGAAGGCAATAGATTGTTGCCTGGTGATATTTTATGCATTTTTCCATTCTATGTCTTTTCAGTGGTGCATTTAGTCCATTCACATTCAAAGTAATTATTGAAATGTGAGCGCTGATCCCTATCATAATGTTCTTCCAGAGTTTTTGTTCTTCCTGTTTGTGTGTTGTCTTTCTTTGGGTTTTAGAGTTGGATCATGTGTGTTTTTAATCTTTTGCCTGTACTCTTGTGAAGAATGTTATGGTTCTTTTTTTCTTTTCTTCTGTGTTCAATACTTTCTTAAGTGTTTCTTGTAGAGGTGATCTTGTGGCAGCGTAGGTTCTGAGGGATTGTATATCTGGGAAAGATTTCAATTCTCCTCACTAGTGAAGCTTAGCTTGGCTGGGTAGGTTATTCTCAGTTGAAATTGTTTATCTTTTAGAACTTTGAAGATAGGGCTCCAAGCTCTCCTAGCCTGGAGGATTCCTGTAGATAAATCTACTTCTATCCTAATTGGTCTTCCCTGGTACGTAGTCTGACCTTTTTCTCTTGCAGCCTTTAGGATTTTTTCTTTTATACCTACTTTGTTTAGGCAAATTATTATATGTCTGAGAGTTGCTCTTCTCATTTGTTGTCTTGCAGGGGTTCTCTGAATCTCTTGTGTTTGAATTTTTCCATCCTTGATGAGATGAGGGAAGTTTTCTTGAATGATTTCATGAAATGTTTGTTCCAGTGTGGCTTCTGTTTCTCTCTCTGCCTCAGGAAACCGAATTACTCTTAGGTTTGATCTCTTGAAGTGATCACTCATCTCTCGAAGGTTTTGTTCTGTCTTTTTGAGCTTCTTTTCCATGCTTTTGACAGTTTGGGTTAGTTCTGTGTTTTGGTCTTTGAGCTCTGAGATTCTTTCTTCTGCTTGGGTAATTCTGCTTTCCATGCTTATTCGTTTGTTATTTATTTCCATCACAGTATTCTTTACTGCTGTTATTTCTGACATCAGCTCCTTCCTATTTTCCTCTTGTCTCTCCTCATTTTTTTTTTATTCTCTCTGTTAATGTCTTGATGTCTGGGTTTGTTGTATGCAACCAGTCATTCTGGGGGCTCTTCATTGTTTGTGTTCCGGAATCTGTTTTTCTTAGTGTCTGATCTCCCAGGGGTCTGTGTGAGACCTATATTCTTCTTTCGGTTTTTCTTCATTTGTGCGTTTCCCCCCCCCCACTTTTTCCTTCCCTCCACATCACCGTCTTCTTTAATTCTGTTATTCAGGGGTAGAGGGTTTGGTTTTACTTCTGTTTGTTCAATCTCCTATTTTTTATGTATGTCCTCTTACTTTGTTCAATTCTGGAATTGCACTGTAGGTTGGGGCTGGTCCTTTTTGCAGTTTTGAGATTTACTTAAGGGGGGAACTGTGATTCAAAATCTATCTGCAGGTCCTGGTGTTTGCCAACAGGTGTATGGATAATCTGAAACCCACTTCCCACTGCCTTGGAATCTGTCTGTACAGTGGGGCTGTAGGTTTACTTCCTGAAATAAAATGTGGTTAGCAGAGGGAAGAGAATGGAGCAGACAGTGGGGGGAAGAGGGGGAGGAGAGAGGAGTAAGGGGGGAAACAGATGAGTGTATCAAGAAATGGAGAGAGAGACCTAAAGTGAAACAGATAAAAACAATAGAACACGGCTACAGACTAACCAACTCCCATACAAAAAAAATAAAACATACAATGATGCTAACATACAAGCTAACCAACCACCTTATTGGTGTGCTGTTCCTCTATACAAAGATATGGTTTACAGAGAGGAGAAAAGAGAAGAAAAAGGAAGAGGAAAAGAAAAAAAGTAACAAAATAGTAGGAATAGAATTAAGTCATTAAACTAACAGAACCAATCGAGCACACTCGAGACTTTTCATTTAAGTCCAATGTCCTTCAACTGTGATTTCTAGCTGTCTTTTCAAACTGGTAAATCAGTTTGCAGTTAGGGTCAGTTGCCCCTGGCCTGCTGTGAAGGACAGTTCAGGTCACCCTCCGTTCACCACTCAAATCTGGTTTGTGTCTGTGTTTCAAGCTTGTTTCTCCTGTTTCAGTGTTGTTACCTTGAATTGCCAGCAGGTGGTGCTGTCTCAGCTGCTCGCCCAGAGGGGTGGAGCTGGACAGGAGACGGACAGAGGCCAGAGATGGGAGCCTGCCTCAGGGCACATAGGAGGAGACCCACGGCCGGCAGGACATCAGGGTGGCAGCAGAGGTGGCAGGGATCCCAGCAGATCTTGCCTGCAGGGGCTTCAAGGACTGAAGTTGTGTATCACCTCAGGCACAGGTGGCGCAATGCGCTATGGCTGCCACGGAGGCTGCGGCGGCTCCAATGGCTGCTGTGTCTCTGCGGCTGCAGTGGCTGTCCAGACCGCTGCGATGCCCTGGCGGTGGCGACAGCTGAGCTCCGTGTGAAGAGCAGGCTGCCGATGTTGGGGTCCACCACCCCCGGGGAGAGAGCCAGAAACCCTCTGCATTCTCCTTTGCAGAGGGTTTCATAAACCAAGTTGCCCCGTCGCCATCCTGCCAGAAGTCCTGAATGATTCTTTCATTTGTAGAATTTCAACTTGTTTTTTCTTTGTATGGTGTCTATCTCTTTGGAGAATTTTTCATCCATGTCCTGAATAGTTTTTTTAAAAAATTTCATTATGTTGGTTTTCAATTTTCTCCTGAAGCTCATTGTTCAATTTTATAACCATCCTTTTGAATTCTGCGTCTGAAATTTCAAAGATTTCATTTTGGTTACAGTTCATTGCTGAAGAGTTAGTGTGGTCTTTTGGGAATGTTGGAGAACTCTGTTTTTTCATATTGTCAGAATTATTTTTCTTGTTCTTTCTCATTTGGGTATCTTCTTATTTGAGGTTGGCAGGGGGCTTAGGCACTGTAGGGTTTCTTTGGTTATATATGGCCATGATATGGTGAGTTTCTCAATTGCCAGCTGTGGTAGTCTCATACTGGGTAACTTAACTGCACTGGCTTATGGCATCCTGAGTGGCCGGAGTGGCTTGGAAAGTAGTGTTAGCTGGAGTCTGGGCTCAGGTCTTCTCCAGAGCCGAGGCATTATATCTGATGTGGTGGTCTGTGCCATTGGCCTCTGGCTAGGAGGTGGTGCTGTGGGAGAAAGCCAGCTGTGTTGGTGGCTGTGGGGTTTCTTCTTGTGTTACTTCAAGGAAGTGTCCAGCTAACCTAGGTGGAAGGCAGGTTTCTGGGGATTACCCAAGTTCTCTGTTTGAGCTTTTGAGGAGAGTGAGTAGAAAGGGGCCCCAGTAGCCCACCAGTGCACACTCCTGGCCACCCCAATGGGGATTAGAAGGGAGTCCCAGGTCACTGGGGCAATGCTGCTGCACAGGACAGACACAGAGGAGTTTACACAGGGAGTGAGAGGTTACCATGGCAACAAGTCCTCAGGGCAGTTTACAATCTGAATGTTGAAGTGCAGCCAGCCTCAGGGGTTCAAGGTGTTCTCTTGGTCTGCAACAGTCAAAAATGGACTGTGGAGTTTGCCCTTGGGACCTGTCCCCTCCCAGACCGGCTAGGAATCAACCATGAAAGGGCTGAGTTCCTGGGCTTTGGTGGCTGAGGCTGCACCATGGCACGTGAATTGTGGCTGTGGGCAAGGCAGTTTCCCATGAGGCACTGGAGTCCTGCAAGGCTCAGGAGGCCCACCAAGTTCACGGCCAGAGCACAGCACTTCTGTGGAGTTTGTCCTTGGCCTCCATCTCCTCCCTGGCCTGCTAGAAAGCAGCCATGTAAGAGCTGAGTTCCTGGGGTATGGTGGCTGAGGCTGCACCCCTCCATGTGGGTTTAGTAAGGGCATGACTGTGGGTAAGGCAGTTTCCCATAAGGGTCTAGAGTCTCATAGGCTCAGGGAGTCCACCATGTCCAGCTGGAGCACAGAACTCCTGGAGTCCCCTCACTCATCTTCCCTGTTGCAGCTAGAGGATGACTGTAGTCTGCAGTGGTTCAGGTGATACCTAGCTAGTTCCAGCCCAGGTCAATGGATTTTTCTCTTCTTTGTACTATGTGTGTGTTATCACTTTTGGGGTAAGTTATGGGATGTCCTGCTGGCCTAGTTCCTCTCTGGGTGCTGAGGAAACTCTATCTTGTTGTACTCCATAGGAGAAACACCTGCTAGCTGCCTCATGTCAGCCATCTTCCAGAGGAACTACCTGATGTTGTTTTTAGATAAGACCCCTAAAACATAAATGCAAATATTGGGAAAAGGCAAGAAATCCCAATTATTTGAGAGTACAATTCTGCCATCATGCAGAATGGCACTCAAAACAGAAATTAAATTCTATAGAAAAACAGTGTTACATATCTTGCACACCTGAGTTTGTGAAGTGAAACTTGCACCCACTACATCTATTTGACAGATAGGAAAAAGGATAGTTGGAGGGTTTGCCTCACCCCAAGATCTCACAGTGTCTTTCTAGTGCCCTGATTTGTGCTGTTTTAACTACAGTGAGGAAGAACCAGGCACTGGGAGAGCAGCATTGGGGGTGGGTAAAGTACCACCTGGGGTTAATTTTTGGAATAGGAGAGAAGTCAGATGCAGACACAAAGAAGTAAAACTCTTCCCGAATCCCAACCCAAGTGAAAAAGCAGCTCTAAACTCCTTACCCCATGAGGGAATAAATAAACATTAAACAGAGGGATGATAAGCCTTCCTTTGAGCTAGTCAGATTTTGCTAAATAATTCAGGAGTGGAACTTGATGGGGGGTAGAAGGGAGAGAGAGATTACTAATGCAGTTGATGACTCATGTGGGAGGAAGGGCACATTCTGTGGGACCCAACCTGTGGGTCACAGGCAATCTGCCGAGGCCTGAGCATGGTTGGGGGCAGCTCTCGACAAGCCTTGGAAGAGGGTGGGTAAACAGCACTGGGATGAGAGGATGGCAGTGTCCTCACTGATGGACGTCACCAGGAGAGCCTAAACCCATAAGTCAGTCGTTGAGGGTAGGGCATCTGGCATCTCTCCCACTGTAATGGGAACAGCAACATTCCAACCGGTACTTGGCAAAGGAGTCAAACAGAGCTCAGGCACCGACTTGTGGGGTCTTCTGAAAGTAAGCAAATGGCAGTGCCCTTCCGAGGAAGCCTCTTCTTAGCAAGTGCATCCTTCACGGCACAGCGAGGGCACCGCAGGCCATGGCTCAGTAGGACATTGACACACCCTCACCCACTATGGGAGCCATATCCTGTCCTTTTCCTCCTGCATCCAGGGCCTGGCTCAGTCCCCAAAGGCCTGGCCTCCCTGAACTTTGGAGGGAGACTCCCTGAACTTTGGAGGGAGACTCCCTGAACTTTGGAGGGAGACTAAAGTCCTCAAGCTACGCTGGCCATTAAAGCTATTTTTAGAAGCCAAGACAGCATTTCTTTCCTCAGGCCAGCTGGCATCCAGGTGAGGAGGATGCTGACAGTGCGAGGCTCTCTGCTCTGCCTTCACTGGGTTGTAAAATCTACTTTAAACCAGGGGAGCCAAGCAGGGACCCAGGTCCCTGCTGCTTGGTCACCAGCCCAGCAGCCTCTGAGCAGTGGGGGGTAGGGGATGAGGGAGGTGGGGAGGTAAAGGCTTTTCTTTCAACTCCACTCACATTTTCCTCTTCTTTATTCTAACTGAAAGGCCACCATTTTGCCCACAGGGACCGTTTCTGCATCTGTCCTGAGCAAAGATGGAGAGAAAGGGACCTGGCACCATCACTTCTGACAAGGTGTGTGCTTTGGTGTAGGGGACACAGCACTTCTCATTCTTCTCAAACATGTCCCATCACAATATCTTTCAGAAAAGATGCTCAATTCAGTTTTTCTTTTTCAAGTTTAGCAGAACTTGAAATAATAGAAATGAGACAAAATGGCAGACACATTGTACTCTGGGACCATCAGACTTAATTAATTATCCTCACAACAGTTCTGTCAAGTAGCTATTAGTACAGTAGTCACCCCTTACTCTCAGGGTACACCTTCCAAGACCCCCAGTGGATTCCAGAAACCATGGGTAGTACCAATTTTCTCAATCTGAAAACCAAACCAGATGCTAAGTGATTCACAGGCACAGGTGGGTAGTGCATACAGTATGGATATGCTGAACAAAGTGATGTTACATCTCCTAGGTGGGACAGAGTGAGAGGGTAAGAGATTTCATCACACTACTCAGAGCTGTGCACACATTAAAACTGATAAATTGTGTATTCTGGGATTTTCCAGTTAATACTTAACTGGTTTACCACTGGTAACTAAAGCCACAAAAAATGAAACCTTGGATAAAGGGAGACTACTGTATATCCATTTTACAGATGTCATCACTGAGGTTCCGGGAGGTTAATAAACTAATCCAAAGTCACAAAGTTAATAATTGATGGGGTTGTGTCTTGATCTCAGGTTTGACTCCAAAGTCCAAGCTTTTTCCAACTGGCAAGTTTACGGTGTTTGTGAGGGTCAATAAGGTAATGCATTGCCACTACTCAGCTCAGAGCTCGGCACATAATGAATACTTCATGGAAGTTAATTAGTCTATTCTCTTCACATAGGAAAGGATTTTTTAAAAAAGAAAATATTAGCCTGATGGTTGGAGTGACCATAATCACTTAAAATGCAGAGGATTTAGGCAGT
Source organism: Carlito syrichta (assembly GCF_000164805.1). NCBI lineage: Eukaryota > Metazoa > Chordata > Mammalia > Primates > Tarsiidae > Carlito > Carlito syrichta. The sequence goes on from NW_007005277.1 coordinate 478,966, forward strand.
ATCCAGTTGTTGGGATACTGTCTGGAGTTAGAACACCCAGGTCCACACACACAGCTGCCTCTGTGTGACCACAGGCAGGTCAAGTAGTCTCTCTGTGCTTCCAGATTCTGCAGATGAACACGATTAGAGTACAGCTTCCCAATCTCTTTGAAACTGCTTATTCCCAGCCCAGGGACTTTGGCTCCCTGGAGAACCCCAGGATTAATGAGAATCAATGCCCAGCATTGTCTTTAAGGAGGGAAAACATGACATCTCACCCATGCGCACACTTATTTTCTAATTTCAGGCAGATTTGGGGATTAAGAAGGCTACAAAGCCTAGGGCAGGTGGCTTACACTCTCTGAGCTTCACTATTCTCATATTTAAGATGGATATATTAGTAGTCCTCATCACAGTGCATCTTTGAGGATTTACTATTATATTGAAAGCAAATAGTTGAACACAGTACCCAGCAGAGTAAGCACTCAATTAATAAGAACTTTAAAATACCTATTATTACAAAAGTGCTTTAATGTTAGAAGGAGCTCCTCATTCTCTTAATATTATATTAGGGGCAAAAATAGAAGCTGGAAGGGGAAATTCCAGAAGTGGAAATAGCTCACCTCAGGGTAACTGAGAAGCTCTTTTACAGTCAGAAGACCTTGAGAATCTGGGAAAATGCCTACAAGTGTGTCTACTTCTTGACTACATGTTAGTATTGAGAGCAGATGAGTGGATGGAAGAACTTAAGATGGGATAACTACAAACTACCTAATCACGGTTTAAGCAAGAAGGACTTAGTGTTCCCTCCCTCATCAGGCAGGCACATATATGAAATCTGCAGACCCTGGGCTGGGGCCTCAGCCCTTACATCCGGGACTTCCACCTTGACCTCTCTTCAGCCGTTCTCTGCCATGCTCAGCAGGGTAGCATCTCTCCTCATGGTCCAAATATGGTTGCAGCAGCTCTGAGCACAAAATCCTCAACAAAAACACCCTCATGGGGAGGAACAAAAAAAAGACAAAAGGCAAAGCTTCCTACATGTCCTTTTTATTTCATCAGGGAGAAAATCTCTCCTCCACCATTTATCACACCTTCTCTGATACCTCACACCTGAGTCACGTGGCTACTACTAAGCCAAGGAGGATAAAATTAATGGGTGAAGACTTGCCTGGGGTTGAGCCCACTTTTGCTAGGCACACAGCCCTCAGTGCCCAACTTTTGTTTGAAGGAAGTTCCAGCAGGTAACATCCTAGGGTGCCATGTACTGAGCCTCCAAAGAGAAGAAGGAATAAAGACTATACCTCTACGTGCTGAGTATCTCACATCCTCCCCCAGTTCTTGGCCACCTCTGCCTGATTGACTCCTAAATTCTGCTTGCACTTTGTGGCTCCAAGTTAAAAAACCAGCAGGGTGACTGCCAAACTCCTGAGTCATATTCGTCAGTCGGTCATTCCAGGTCCATTCTTCTGCAAGCTGACCTCTGCTGCCAGGTCCTACCTCTCTCTTTCCTTCTTGCCTCTTCACCTTTGCCCAGGCAGCTTCTGGCCTGCCCTTTCTCCACCTTTAACCAACCAATTGGATCTTGTAAGCAAACAGGCCACATTTATTCCCACCTTTCCCTATAACCCTTCCCTAGCCAGTAACCTGTTGCTCTTCTGAATTCTCACAGTTAAAAACACACACAATCCCCCATGGAAGAATAGCCTTCTTACGGAAAAGTGCACATGTCTTAAGTATACAATAAATATACAGTCAGTACCTGGGTCATTTTTAATTTAGCACTGAAGCTTATTGCATCATCTATTACCATGTAACCATTCCTCTGTATGTCTTCTTTCTCTGACTAGATTGAGGTTAGGGACACTGACTTATACCCTCAAGAATCACAGCAAGTAATCAGTAAAGATCATGTTTATATTCGACCATTGAACAACCCAGGTTTGAACCTCCTGGGTCCCCTCATACTTGGATTTTCTTGCACTCTGGAGCTAGCAAGACCAATCCCTCCTCCTCCTCCTTAGCCTACTCAACATGAAGATGATGAAGATCTTTCGACGATCTACTTCTACTTCATAATACATACATTTTCTCTTCCTTTTGATTTTCTTAATAACATCTTTTCTCTAGTTTACATTATTGTAAGAATACAGAATATAATATATAAAACATATAAAATATGTGTTAATCAACTGTTTATGTTACTGGTAAGGCTTCCAGGCAACAGTCGGCTATTAATAGTTAAGTTTGGGGGGAGTCAAAAGTTATATGCCGATTTTCAACTGCATAGAGGGTTAGTACACCTAACGCTCATATTGTTCAAGTGTCAGCTGTGGCTTGATTTCCGATAAATGGACCCATGCTTAGCAAACAATGTCAATACTCTCAATTTTTCTCGGTACCTTAGTGTTAAAAAGGAGGCATGAAAACTGAAGAATGCAGTATAGTGTAGTAAACAGTTTCCCAAAGAGTAGGGCCACAGATCACTAATGGCACACAAGCTGTGATTAGGCCTAGCTAGCATCATCCATATAGAATGATGAAATAAGATTATTTAACTTGGTTGTTGTCTAATCCCCTTTGTTATTGACTATGTGATACAGAGATATGTCATCGAACAGCATTGAATCAGCTGGGCACAGTAGCTAATAACTATAATCCCAGCACTTTTTGAGGCCAAGGTGGAAGGACCACTTGAGGTCAGGAGTTTGAGACCAGCCTGGGCAACATAGCAAGACTTTGTCTCTACAAAAAAAAAAATTAACTGGGCATGGTGGCACATACCCCTGTTGTCACAGCTGCTCAGGAGGCTGAGGCGAAAGGATTGCCAGAGCCCAGGAGACGGAGGCTGTGGTGAGTCGTGATTATGCCACTATACTCCAGCCTGGGTGACGGAGTAAGACTTTGACTCAAAAAATAAAAATAAATATTATTGAGTCATACAGTGAGCAAGCTATTCTAATTTCTTTCCATTCATCTGCTGAAAGAGAAAGTCTCTGTTTGGTACTAGTGTGTCATTAACACCTTAAAATATTTGATAGTCACCTTTTTTAAATTATAAAAAAAAGCTGTCTTAGAATTAGGACTTTTGCAAGAAACACTATCTAGATAAAATGAATATTTTTGTTTGTTTGTTTTTTGTTTTTTTGAGTCAGAGTCTACTCTGATGCCCAGGCTGGAGTGCAGTGGCACATTCATGGCCATCACAGCCTCGGCCTTCAGGGCTCAGGTGATCCTTCTGCCTCAGCCTTCCAAGTAGCTGGAACCACAGGCATATGCCACCATGCCTGACTAATTTTTTTGATTTATTGTAGAGACAAGGCCTTGCCAAGTTGCTCAGGCTGGTCTCGAACCCTGGGCTCAGACAATCTTCTCATTTCCACCTCCCAAATTGTTGGGATTACGGTCATGAGCCACCACACCTGGCTAATATTGCTTATCCTATTAATTTTATGACAGTCTTTTCATTTTGACAAGGGATGCAGATTTTCTAATTTCAATGGCAATAAGATGTCACTTTAAAACAAAGTTATGAAAAAGAAGTGAGCTTATTTAAAGAAAAATAGTAAAGAATACAACAGATGGTATGCTGATATTACAGAAAAGAACGCACAGGTGTTACTTGAGTGACAGACACTTGATAGTGTGACATACACGGTAGTAGGAAGAAGGTGGAATTGGGATTCAAAAACGCTCTCATAGTTGGGCGGTAACTGCAAGAACCAGTGGCCCCAGGCTTGTTCCCTATGAAACTCTGTGTGCGCAGGCACTGTGTGCAGTTGAGTGTGGCCTGATGGAACGAAAGTATAGAAGGCATCACAGTCAACTCCCAAACTTTCATCCCACACCATCTTGGCTTAAGAGCAAAGAGTCAGTTGGCTCATGACTTTTTCCTGGCAACTGGTTTTGGCTTAGGAGTAGGCATGTGTGACCTAATTTAGCACAATTGGGTGGGGAAAAGGGGGCTTGTATGCCATGATTGGGAAAGTAGGCTTTCTTTCTGTGCTGTGAATAAGAAAGCCTGTTACCCCAGTTGCTCCTGACTGCCACCTTATATCCATCAGGAAAAAAGTCCATGCCTAAGTCCCAACCTACTTCTCCACTTCAAGTTATAAGAGATGATACCTTTTTAATGGTTAAGCCAACTTGGGTTGGGGTTTTCTGTTACAACTGTGATCTGAATGTTTGTATCCTCCCAAAATATATAGGTTAAACCCTAATGACCATTATGATGGTATTAGGAGGTGGGGCCTTTGGCGGTGATTAGGTCATGAGGAGTTGTCATGAATGGGATTAATGGCCTGTATAAGAGACCCCACAAAGGAAATGAACAATAATTCTCAAAATAAAACATTCAAGTAGCCAACAAATGTGGAAAAAAAATGCTCACTCATCATTAGAGAAATGCAAGTCAAACCAATAATGAGATACCACCTAACACAGGTAAAGATGACTAGCATTAAAAAGTAAAAAACAACAGGTATTGGCATGGCTGCAGAGAAAAGGAAACGCTTCTGCACTGTTGGTGGGAATGTAAACTTATTCAGCCTTTAAGGAAAACAGTGCAGCATTTTCTCAAAGGATTAAAAATTGAGGTTCCATATGATCCAGCAATCCCACTTCTGAGAATATACCCAGAGGAACATAAATCATTCTACCAAAAAGACACCTGCACATGTATGTTCACTGCAGCACTATTCAAGATAGCAAAAACATGGAGCCAACCCAGCTGACCATCAAAAGTGGACTTGATAAAGTGTGGTACAGATAAATGATGGAATATTATGCAGCCATAAAGAAGAACAAAATCATGTCCTTTGCAGCAACATGGATGCAGCTTGAGACCATCATACTAAGTGAACTATCACAGAAACAAGTAACTGAATAACTGCATGTTCTCACTCATACGTGGGCCCTGATCACTAGTCACATGAGCACAAAGGTGGGAACAACAGACAATGGGCACTGCTAAAGGTGGGAGGGAGGTGGAATAAGGGGCTCACAACAACACACTGGGTACCAGGTCCACTACCGGGGGAGAGAGGACCTGCTAGAAGCCCACACCTCACCTGCATGAAATTTACTTTTGTAGCAAATCTTCATGTGTACCCCACAACCCTAAAATAAAATTTTAAAAAGAGACCTCAGAGGGCTGCCTTGCCCCTTCCATAGCATAAAGACCCAGCAAGAAGGCACCATCTACGAACTAGAAAGCAAGCTCTCATAACATGCTGAATCTGCAGGTACCTTCTTGATCCTGGACTTCTCAGCCTCCAAAACTATGAGAAATAAATTTCTGTTGTTTATAAGCCACCCGGGTTAAGATATTTTTGTTATAGCAGCCCAAATAGACTGTCGTACGACAGTTACTCACAGCTCAAAGACCCTACTCACCCTGGATGCCCTACCTGATTTCAGTTAACAACATAGAGGTTGGAGAAGTACAGAAGATTACTCTGTGACCCTGGCTTAGGTGATTTGTTTCTTCCTTCGCAGCATTCAGCAGGAATTGCTTTTTTGGGCTTCTGATTCCTGACTTTCTTTTCAAGACAACACTGCAAACAGGTTAGTCCGTTCAAATAATCCAAAGGGATACTGGCAAGCCTTCCTGTGATTACAGGTGCTAATCCACCAATAGCACCCTCAGACCTTCATGGAACATCATCTGCAATGGTCACCCTTTCACTCTCACCCCTCCTGGTCCCTGCTGTGTTCTCTTGTTCCCCCATCTTAGGAGAGTGAGCAGCTGTTCTCTCTTCCCTTTGCAGTAAATCTTCTAAAACCTCCAAAAATGTCATCAATCTGCCCCCTCATCTTTTTCTTCTTCAGACTAAATCCTTTTAATCCATCCTCATAAGTATCATTTTCTAACTTTTAAACTATTATTTGGCTTCAATCCATATCCTCCAGTGGCCAAGATTGTCTATGGTTAAAATTCCTGTTGCATACAGTTATAATGAGGCCTAAAAGACACTGGGTTTGGAAAATTACACTTTATTTGTGTAAATTGAGTGCAGCGTAAGTGTAGGACACACTTGCTGAACAGAAAAGGAGCTCGAGTATGCTCATCATTTGTTCCATTGAAATGAACAGTCATTTCAGCCACTCTTGCTCAACTGGCTGCTCTTGTAGGTCTAGAGTACTAGAAGCAGCCATCGTCTCTAATTAGGAAACCCCAGCTCTGAGCTCACTAGCCAGCTATCTATGTGTGGTCTCAAGCAAGTAGCATTCTTGACCCAGGCCTCTTTCTTCCCAAATTCTGTGATTTAATGGCAAAAATGAGAAGTGATCAACAGGCTGGAGACTGAATCAAGAAGTATTCTAGGGTTACAGGCCAAAACGAGGCAAGCCATAAATTGAAAGGGTACAGTTTTGTTTGAACATTCTTTCTTCCTGTGTCCCAGTGGCCCCACATCCAGGCTGTTCCATCAAACTCCAGCCAGGTTTGTCCTCCTCCTTTTCCAGGGAAGGGACCATGGAGACCATACATGAGATTTTCCCTTCGCTATCTCAGTGGTGTGCTGGCTCATGCTGTAGACCTAACGACTCCCCTTAGATGCATAATAAAATAGGCTTCTAGGGGAGAGACTCTCTCAGCTGTGGGGAGCAGTCCTAGATAGAAAGGAATGAGAAGCAGTGACTTTAGGATGACTGTTGTGCTTGCTACACATGGCAAGGTACTGCATGTTTCTGGACAACATCCACCAGGCCCTTCTGTGTACTTGGCCTCATTTAACCCCCACAGCAAACCTGCAAGGGAGATGTCACAAGCAGGGCATTCAGCTCGTAGGCACACATATGACTGCACCAGTTGTTAAAATATCAAAATCCCTCCATGACAGCTGGCAAATAGCCTCTGTTCTGAGCCCTCTGAGTGCCCTGGCCATCACTTCCTTGGCCCCAGCAAATAGAGGGTGTAGCTGGACATGAAGTGGGGCTTCCAGAAGCCAACTCCAGTGCTCACAACATCTGTTGTTGTTAATTAGTGCTGTGCTATTGTTGAATATTCTGAATATCACCTTTGAAGCATAGTGCATTTACTAGATAATTATATAGATCAGGGCTCTATGACAAAGTTTGGTTGCTTACCCATAGGGTTAATGATGAATGGATAAATAAAATGTGGTGGAATTGAATCCCTTGGAATATTATTTGGCCATATAAAGGAATGAAGTACTGATATATGCTACAACATAGATGAACCTCAAAATCATGTATTAAGTAAAAGAAGTCAGCTATAAAAGATCATATTTGTGTTAATCCATTTATGTGGAATATCCAGGATAGACAAATCTATAGAGACAAAAAGTACATGGGTGCTTGCCAGGGGCTGAGGGTTGGAGGAGGTCACAGCTAAAGGGTGTGGAATTTCTTTAAGGGATAATGAAAATGTTCTAAAGTTGATTTTGGTGGTGAATGCACAACCCTGTGAAAATATGAAAAGTCACTGAATTGTATACTCTAAATGGATGAATTGTATGGTACTTGAATTAAAGCTGTAAAAGATTACAGGATAGAAACTCCATAAATATTTACTGAGTTTAAAAATCATACATACACGTGCACATGCATACCATTGCATTAACATGCAAAGGAGAACAAAAAACCCAGAATTTATTTATTTAAAAATGTGTATTCTTACATGTTTAAACTTCAATCATCTTCAAAGTACTCTTCGTTTCTTGCAACACACCTATTGAGATGCTTTTTCCACCGCTCAAACCAGTTTTTGAATGCATCCATTGTGATGCCTTTTAGTGTTTCTGCCATTTTTTGTTTCTCCTCTTCTACACTGGCAAAACGTTTGCATCTGATACTTGTTTCATCTGGGAAAACAAAATAAGTTGCTTAGGGTGCGATTGAGTGAAGAGGGAGGCTGGGGCACAAAGGTCATGCTGTTTTTGGTCAAAAACTGCTATATACCTAGTGCCGTGTGGGCAGGTGTGCTTGTTAATCACTCATCATGAAATGGGCAAATGTGTTGACTCTAAAAAAAAAAAAAATTCACTGAAGCCAAACACAGCCTGTCACAACGCTAGCTAGTAGCTAATAGGTCCCTAATACTTACCTAGTAGAGGAAGCCTATACTATAAGGGACCACCCTCCAAGAAATAATTCTGTTTTTTAGGGGGTTTCTCTCATATTATGGGCATTTTACCACAAACATAGAAATTAGGTTTTTGTAGGATGAGATGAAAAACACAAGACGTTTTCATATTTTCTGCCTGCAACCCAGTGGACTGCTTTTGGAGACCTCTACTCCAGAGTAAGCAGTAGAGGCTTAGAAAGTTTGCAGAACCTGTCTGCTTCCGGAGCCTTTGCTCTTTCTAACACAGCATGCGGATTCCAGGGCCTCTCGGAGATGAAGGGATGCTAGACAGCACTGCTATTTTTTGATGCTCACAATGTATCAAAAAAGATATGCCAGTACAGGATTAAAATATCAAGAAATATTTTTATTGTTTACATTTTAAAAATTAAGGCTTTTGACGGAAAGAATAGAGTGCAATGCAATCATGCTAGTCACAAGATAAGCAGAGCTTTCCTAGAAAAAAATTAATTCCAAGCACACCCAGGCAGTGGGGTGTGGTAATGGAGAACAATTGGAAGGTTGTGTGTTAATATCTTCGTTCTCCCCAGTCAGTCTCCTGGGGAATCTGTGCACAAGCGCATTTGGCGATGGCATTTGAAGTCCTGGTACGTGTGTGAGCCACACTAAATCGATCCCGGGCTCCTGCTGGCTGGGACTATGGAACCTGCAATTCAGGGCAGAAACAGGAGAGCTAGAGAAGGGGGTAGGGGAAGTGGCCTGCGCAAGCCCCCTTTTTGCCTGCAAGCAGTCATTCTGCAGGATTGCATATCCCTCACCAACAACAGCAATTGGAAAGCAAAAAACAGTGTGGAGGATTGTGGGAGGAGCCACCAGTTCAACTGGAAGGAGGCTTATCAAGTCTCCTGGAGGCAAGGCAACTCATTAATTCACAGCTGGCAGGATGTTTCCTGTTGAAGGTTGATTAAAAAAAAAAAAAAGTCATTTTCTTTTACCGACAGCACAATAGCAGTGGGAAAAGGAAACTGTGACACCCCCTCCTTATTTCTTCCTTTGCCCCCAAACATTTCCAAAGCCAGAGAGCTCTAGAGAAAGGAATGGACAATATCTCCCTCAGGTCTCAGTCTTTGGAAATTGAGTACCTTCTTCATTTGGAGTCGCCTACCGGTTGCCATGGTAACACAACATCTGCTACCCAATTCTGCTCCAGCGGTCACTAGATTTGGCATCCCCCAAGCTATTGCCGATCCTACACTTTGCCTGATGTGCTCCTCTGCTCCCCTGAGGAATACCTCACACTTTTCCAGCAAAGGGACACTTATTTAAAAGGCGGGGTAATAGAGAGGAGAGGTTAAATCTGTGCAAACTGCAACCCCAAGAAAGCAGCCTCTCCTGCGTGCAGGGCGATTAAGTCTGCCAGTCTTTGGATTAATGCTGTGCATCTGTTGATCTCAAATCCTACTGCAAACCATCCTCCTAGATTTATTTATTAGCATTTGTTTTTTAGGAGCATGCATTATTTATTAAAACTTCTATAAGACATTTAAAATAAACATAAATTGCATCCTCATCTCCTTTATTTTCTCATTTTAATATATTTCAAGTTTAATTGCTTGTCTACCATTCTGTTCACTAATTATTTTTGAAACTGAACAAGATAGAATATAAATACACTTACCACTTTCTCCTGTTCTTCCAGGTAGCATCTTTATTACCACTTCCCCTTGAAAAAACACAATTTGTCTCACTTTCTTTAATCATTATAATTCTCAGGGGCTCTCTAAGAAACTGAGAGGGGTATGGTAGAGCTGAGAGAATACAGACTCTGAAATCATATAAATTTAGGATTAGCCTCCCATCCAGTGTGACCGGCTCATCCCATTTTGCCTGGGACTTTCCCAGTTTTAGCACTGAAAATCCCATATCCTGGGAAACCCTTCAGTCTTGGGCAACCTGGGATGATTGGTCTCCCTCTTCCCAGCTTTCTTACCCAATGATGTGTGTTCTTGAGAAATTTGCTGTGCCTTTCTGACACTCAGTTTTCTAACTTGTAAAGTGATGGAAGTAATACGATGCTCTTCCAAAGGTTGTGGTGAAGATTAAATAAGTTAATGAATAAAATGTCTAATGCTAAAACAAAACCCATGCACACTAGCTATTTTTATTAATTTTAGAACTCTAGAGATAACCTCGAGCCACTTATTCAATTTACAATTGAGAAACTGCTTTGTTCAAGTTATCTAGCTTTTTAAGACTCACAGCAGGACCAGGACTGGGTTGGGGCAAGTGAGTTGCCTAGGGTTTAACATTAGAGGAAGAACTCTTTGGGTTGTGCAAATGTGGCCTCTCCAGTAAGTGCCAGCAAAATGTCAGCCAGCTCAAGGTCATTTAGGTCATGCTGCCAGGCTAGAACTCATAGTTCTCTAACTCAGATGAGATTACATCCTCTAAAAGAGTCTCTATATTATCTTTGGTGACAATTGGTTTCTAATAGCAATACTCCTAACCCAACCAGAGCTGGTTTTTAATAGCAATGCTCCTATCCCAACCAGAGCTGTGACTGCTGCAAAATGCTTTTATTCTGAGCATTAAAACAAATCAAAACAAAAATCCTTGGTTCTCAAGAGACCTTGAAAAGTGAATCATTATAGTCAGCCTTTCCCAAATAGCATTAAATTACCATTTTATTGTTTAAAATATTTTATGGAGATCTTACTAAAAGATATTGCACATTTCCATGACTTTTTTTCTTTAAATTATACTTTTTATTTTGAATAAAAAAGGTTCTCCAGCAGTTAAAAGAAATAATACAGACAGATCCTGTGTACCTTTTACCCAGCTTCCCCCAATGGCACCATCTTGCAAAATTGTAGTTCAAAATCACAGTCAAGATATTAACATTGATACAGTTGAGACAGAATATTTTCATCAAGAGAATCCTTTCCATTTATCTTTTGTAGCCACACCCACTTTCCTCCTACTTTCATCCCCTTCTTAATTCCTAGCAATCAATAATTTGTTTTTCTTTTTTTTTTTAATAATTTGTTTTTCATGTCTATAATTTTATCATTTTGAGAAAGTTTTATAAATGGAATCATATAGGATGTAACATTTGGGGACTGAATTTTCTCAGCAAAATTCTCTGGATATTCATCTCAGCATTTGAGTATATCAATAGTCCATTCCTTTTTATTGCTGAGTAATATCCCATGGTATGGATATACTACAATTTGTTTAACCATTAATCCATTGAAGGGCAACTAGATTGTTTCCAGTTTTTACTATCATGAATAAAGCTGCTATAAAAACTCATGTACATTGCTGAAAGAAATCAAAGACTCAAATAAATAAAAAAGACATTCATGTTTATGAATTTGAAGACTTAACATTTTCTCTTTTTTATCAATATTTTTTATTATGATATTGTGGGGTACAGTTAAGTGTTAGGTATATAAATATGCTTCGTTCAGGCACCCTTGTTGATAAGAGGTGTCTCCCCATCCCCAGATAGATATTTACTACCATTAATCCCATCTCCCTTCCCCGCCCCTCCATAGATTCCCACCACTGTCAGTCATTTTCTTATAGTATTACGTTGGATGTTCA
>NW_007005277.1:490620-498570 GCF_000164805.1 Carlito syrichta
TATTATAGACTCTAGTTCCATCCAGGTTGCTGCAAAACTCATGATTTTGTTCTTTTTTATTGCTGCGTAGTATTCCATCGTGTATATGTACCACAATTTTTTAATCCAATCCTCTTTTGATGGACAGTATGGTTGATTCCAGGTTCTTGCTATTGTGAACAATGCTGCGATAAACATACGTGTACAGGTGTCTTTTTTATAGAGTGATTTGAGTTCCTCAGGGTATATTCCCAGTAGGGGGATTATGGGGTCATATGGGAGGTCAATATTTAGAGCTTTTAGGAATCGCCATACTGTTTTCCACAGAGGTTGCACTAGTTTGCACTCCCACCAACAGTGTAGAAGTGTTCCCCTTTCATCACACCCTCTCCAGCAACTGTTATTTTTTGAGTTATTGATAATTGCCATTCTGACTGGAGCTAGGTGGTATCTCAGTGTGGTTTTGATTTGCATCTCCCTGATGATTAGTGAGGTTGAACATTTTTTCATGTGTCTGTTGGCTGCTTGGATGTCTTCCTTTGGGAAGTGTCTGTTCATATCTTTTGCCCACTTTATAATGGGGTTGTTTGTTTTTTTCTTTTCAGCACATTTGAGTTCCTTGTAGATCCAAGATGTTAAGCCTTTGTCAGACCTGGAGTTGGCAAATACTTTTTCCCAGTCTGTAGGCTGTCTCCTTGCTCTCTCGATGGTTTCTTTGGCTTTGCAGAAGCTTGTCAGTTTAATGAGGTCCCACTTGTCTATCTGTGGGTTTCAAGTTTTGTTCAGGAATTGGATACCAGTTCCAATTTCCATGAGGGTATGTCCTTCATTTTCTAAGGTTCTTATGGTTTGAGGTTTTACATTTAGGTCTCTGATCCATTTTGAGTTAATTTTTGTGTATGGGGATAGATAGGGGTCCTGTTTCAAACTTCTACATGTGGTCAGCCAGTTTTCCCAGCACCATTTACTGAATAGGTTCTCCTCTCCCCACTGGTAGGTGGTGGAGGTTTTGTAGATGATGAGTTGGTTGAGAAATTGAGATTTCACTTCTGGAATCTCAATTCTATTCCATTGGTCTATATGCCTGTTCCTGTACCAATACCAAGCTGTTTTGATGATTGTCGCTTTATAGTAAAGTTTGAAATCTGGTATTGTGATACCACCTGCTTTGTTTTTTTTTTGCTGAGGATTGTTCTGGCTATCCTTGGTCATTTGTGTTTCCATATGAATTCCTGTGTTGTTTTTTCTAGATCTGAGAAGAATGTTGCTGGTAATTTGATGGGTATTGCATTAAATCTGTAGATTGCCTTAGGTAAGATGGACATCTTCACAATGTTGATTCTTTCAATCCATGAGCATGGGATATTTGTCCACTTGTTTGTGTCATCTTTGATTTCTTTGAGCAGTGTTTTGTAGTTTTCATTGTAAAGGTCTTTCACATTTCTGGTTAGGAAGATGCCAAGATATTCATTTTTTGTGTGGTTATTGGGAATGGAATTGTGCTTTTTATTTGGGTTTCTGTTTGTTTATTATTGGTGTAAAGAAATGCGACTGTGTTTTGCACACTTATTTTATATCCTGAGACTTTGCTAAAGGCCTTTATCAGTGTAAGGAGGTTTTTGACAGATTCTCTTGGGTTTTCAAGGTACACGATCATGTCATCTGCAAAGAGAGATAGATTGACTTACTCTTTTCCTCTTTGAATACCCCTGATTGCCTTCTCTTCTCTGATTGCTCTAGCCAGGTATTCCAATACTATATTGAACAGGAGGGGTGAGAGTGGGCATCCTTGTCTTGTTCCAGTTTTCAGGGGAAATCGTTCCAGTTTTTGTCTGTTTAGGAGTATGCTGTGAGTTTCTCATAGATGGCTTTTACTATTTTGAGGTATGCTCCCCATATGCCTAGCTGTTCAAGGGTTTCTATCAAGAAGGGGTGCTGGATTTTATTAAAAGCTTTTTCTGCATCTAATGATATAATCATGTGGTTTTTGTTTTGACATCTGTTGATGTATTTAATTACATTTATGGTTTTACAAATGTTGAACCAGGCTTGCATCCCAGGAATGAAGCCTACTTGGTCATGATGGATGATTTTTGAGATGTGTTGTTGAATCCGGTTCACTAGGATCTTGTTGAGAATTTTAGCATCTATGTTCATCAAAGATATTGGCCTGTAGTTCTCTTTCTTTTTGGGGTCTTTACCTGGCTTGGGTATCAATGTGATGTTAGCTTCATAAAATGACTTGGGAAGAGCTCCATCTTTCTCAATCACCTGGAATACCTTCAGTAGGATTGGTATCCGCTACTCCTTAAATGTCTTGTAGAATTCTGCTGGAAAGCCATCTGGTCCAGGGCTTTTTTTTGTAGGTAGTTTTCTTATTACATAGTCAATTTCCTTGATTGTTATTGGTCTATTTAGGGTCTCAATGTCTCCTTGTTTCAACCTAGGCAGGTTGTATGATGATAGAAAGTCCTCCATTTCCTTGAGGTTTTCAAGTTTGTTTCCATACAAGTGTACACAGTAGTCTCTAATAATCTTTTGTATTTCTTTGGGATCAGATGTGACTTCACCTTTTGTGATTCTGATTGTGTTTATTTGGGGTTTTTTCTGTCTTTTTCTTGGTCAGTCTAGCTAGGGGACCATCAATCTTGTTTATCCTTTTGAAGAACCAGCTTTTTGTTTCATTGATTTTTTGTATTGTCTTTTTGTATTCTATGTTCTGGTTTGGGCTTTTATTTTGGTGATCTGGATTCTGCTACTGAAATTAGGGTTTTGGTGATCTTGCTTTTCCAGCTTCCTTAGGTGATTTGTTAGGCTGTTAATTTGTGAGCCTTCCATTTTCTTCATGTGCATTTGTAGGGATATAAATTCCCCTCTTACTACAGCTTTCATGGCATCCCAGAGATTTTGGTTAGATGTTTGGTCATTTTCATCTGTTTCCAGGTATCTTTTAATCTCTGTTTTGATTTCATCATTGACCCAGGAGTTGTTCAGCATCATGCTGTTTAGTGTCCATGTCTTTGTGGGTTTTGAGGGGACCTTGTTGGTGGTAATGTTTATTTTTATTCCACTGTGGTCCGAGAAGGTGCATGTTAACATTACAGTCCTTTTAAATTTACTTATGCTTGATTTATGGCCAAGTATATGGTCAATCTTAGAGTATGTTCCATGCAGTGATGAGTAGAATGTGTACTCTGTGGTCTTTGGATGGAGGGCCCTGTAGGTATCAATTAAGTCCATTTGATCAAGAGTCACATTGAGGTTTCGGTTCTCATTGCTGATTTTTTGTCCTGATGATCTGTCTAGGGTTGTGAATGGGGTATTGCAGTCCCCAGCTATGATGGTATTGGAGTCGATATCTTTTTTTAGTTTATCTAGGAGCTGCTTTATGAAAGTTGGTGCTCCTATGTTCAGTGCATATATGTTTAGGATGGATATTTGTTGTTGATGGATTGAACCTTTTATCATTATGTAGTGGCCTTCTGTATCTTTTTAAATTTTTGATAGCTTAAAGGGTATTTTGTCTGAGATTAAGATCGTGACTCCTCCTTTCTTTTGTGTTCCATTTGCCTGAAAATTTGTTTCCCATCCTCTTACTTTGTGTCTGTGAGTGTCCCTTCTAGTGAGGTGAGTCTCTTGAAGGCAATAGATTGTTTCCTGGTGATATTTTATGCATTTTTCCATTCTATGTCTTTTCAGTGGTGCATTTAGTCCGTTCACATTCAAAGTAATTATTGAAATGTGAGAGTTGATCCCTATCATAATGTACTTACAGAGTTGATGCACTTCCTGTTTGTGTGTTGTCTTTCTTTTGGTTTTAGTGTTGGATCATGTGTGTTTTTAATCTTTTGCCTGTACTCTTGTAAAGAACGTTGATGTTCTATTTTCCTTTTCTTCTGTGTTCAATACTTTCTTAAGTGTTTCTTGTAGAGGTGATCTTGTGGCAGTGTAGGTTCTGAGGGATTGTATATCTGGGAAAGATTTCAATTCTCCCTCACTAGTGAAGCTTAACTTGGCTGGGTAGGTTATTCTCGGTTGAAATTGTTTATCTTTTAGAACTTTGAAGATAGGACTCCAAGCTCTCCTAATCTGGAGGGTTTCTGTAGATAAATCTGCTGCTATTCTAATTGGTCTTCCCTGGTATGTAGTCTGACCTTTTTCTCTTGCAGCCTTTAGGATTTTTTCTTTTATACCTACTTTGTTTAGGCAGATTATTATATATCTGGGAGTTGTTCTTCTCATTTGTTGTCTTGCAGGGGTTCTCTGAATCTCTTGTGTTTGAGTTTTTTCATCCTTGATGAGATGAGGGAAGTTTTCTTGAATGATTTCATGAAATGTTTGTTCCAGTGCATGCTCTGTTTCTCTCTCTGCCTCAGGAAGGCCAATTACTCTTAGGTTCGGTCTCTTGAAGTGATCACTCATCTCTTGAAGGTTTTGTTCTGTCTTTTTGAGCTTCTTTTCCATGCTTTTGACAATTTGGGTTAGTTCTGTGTTTTGGTCTTTGAGCTCTGAGATTCTTTCTTCTGCTTGGGAAATTCTGCTTTCCATGCTTATTAATTTGTTATTTATTTCCATCACAGTATTCTTTACTGCTGTTATTTCTGACATCAGCTCCTTCCTGTTTTCCTCTTGTCTCTCCTCAATTTTTTAAATTCTGTCTGTTAATGTCTTGATGTCTGGGTTTGTTGCATGTGACCAGTCATTCTGGGGACTCTTCATTGTTTGTGTTCCGGAATCTGTTTTCTCAGTGTCTGATGTCCCAGATGTCTGTGTGAGACCTATATTCTTCTTTAGGTTTTTCTTCATTTGTATGGTTTTATCCCCTCCCTACTTTTTCCTTCCCTCCACATCACCGTCTTCTTTATTCTGATATTCAGGGTAGAGGGATTGCTTTTACTTCTGTTTGTTCAATCTCCTATTCTTTATGGATGCCCTGTTACTTTGTTCAATTCTGGATTTGCACTGTATATTGGGGTGGTCCTTTTTGCAGTTTTGAGATTTACTTAAGTGGGGAGCTATGATTTAAAATCTATCTGCAGGTCCTGGTATTTGCCGACAGGTGTATGGATAATCTGAAACCCACTTTCCACTGCCTTGGAATCTGTCCATGCAGTGGGGCCATAGGTTTACTCCCTGAAATAAAATGTGATTAGCAGAGGGAAGAGAATGGAGCAGACAGTGGGGGAATGAAGGGGGTGGAGAGAGAGAGAAGTAAGGGGGGAAACAGACAAGTGTACCAACAAATGGAAAGAGAGACCTAAACTGAAACAGATAAAAACAATAGACCACAGCTACAGACTAACCAACTCCCATACAAAAAAAAAAAATAAAACATACAATGATGCTAACAAACAAGCTAACCAACCACCTTATTGTTGTGCTGTTCTTCTGTACAAAGATATGGTTTACAGAAAGGAGAAAAGAGAAGAAAAGGAAGAGGAAAAGAAAAATTTTTAAAAAGGAACAAAACTGTAGGAATAGAATCAAGTCATTAAACTAACAGAACCAATCGAGCACACTCTGAGACTTTTCATTTAAGTGCAATGTCCTTTCAGCTCTGATTTCTAGCTGTCTTCTCTAGCTGGTAAATTAGTTCACAGTTAGGATCAGTTGCCCCTGACCTGCTGTGAAGGACAGTTCAGATTACCGTCAGTTCACTCAAATCTGGCCTGTCTGTTTTTCAAGCTTTTTCCCGTTTTGGTGTTGTTACCTTGAATCGCCAGCAGGTGGTGCTATCTCAGCTGCTCACCCCAGAGTGGGTGGAGTCAGACAGGAGTCGGGCAGAGGCCACATGGGAGCTTGCCTCAGGGCACACGGGAGGATACCCACGGCTGGCAGGACATCACGGTGGCAACAGAGGTGGCAGCGATCCCAGCAGATCTTGCCTGCAGGGGCATCAAGGATTGAAGTTGTGGATCGCCTCAGGCACAAGTGGTGCGATGCACTATGGCCACCACGGACGCCGTGGCGGTGCCAGTGGCTACTGTGTCTGCAGCTGCAGTGGCTATCCAGACGCTGTGATGCCCCAGCGGTGGCGACGGCCGAACTCTGTGTGAAGAGCAGGCTGCTGACATTGGGGTCTGCAGC
The DNA here is from genome assembly GCF_000164805.1 of Carlito syrichta. Lineage (NCBI taxonomy): Eukaryota > Metazoa > Chordata > Mammalia > Primates > Tarsiidae > Carlito > Carlito syrichta. The sequence goes on from NW_007005277.1 coordinate 496,687, forward strand.
CCCCAGGGAGAGAGCCAGAGACCCTCTGTGTTCTCCTTCGCAGAGGTTTTCATAGACCAGGCTGCCCCGTCGCCATCTTACCAGAAGTTGACTTAACATTTTCATATGGAATCTCAAGGGACTGAATAGCCAAGATAATCTTTTAAAATAGTAAAACACAGCCAGACTTGGTGACTCAGCCTGTAATCCCAGCACTTTGGGAAGCCGAGGCGAGTGAATTGCCTGAGCCTGTGGGTTTGAGGCAACTTGGTGAGACCTTGTCTCTACAATAAATAAAAATTAGCCAGGCAAGGTAGCATGTGCCTGTAGTACTGGCTACATGAAAGACTGAGGCTGATGGATCACTGGAGCCAGCACATTGATGCTGGGTGGCCGTGAGCATGTCACCACACTCCGGCCTGGGCAATGGAGTGAGACTCCAGCTCAAACAAACAAAAAAGTAAAACAAAGTTAGAAGCCTCACATTTCCTGATTTTAAAATCCACTGCAAAGCTCAGTAATCAAAATAGTGTGGTACTGGCAAGAATACAGATATATAGTTCAATGAAATAGAATATATCCCAGAAATAAATCTTGTGTGTAGGGCCAAATGATTTTGGACTAAGGTACCAAGATAATTCAATCGGAAAAGAGCCATTTTTCAGAAACTAGTACTGTGAAAATTGAATCTCCATATGCAAAAGAATGAAATTGAACTATTATCCTACACCATATTTAAAAAATTGATTCAAAATGGATCAAAGACCTAAATATAAGAGCTAAAATTATAAAAACTCTTAGATGGAAATAGGGAATGGCTTTATGAAGTTACTTTCACAAAAGTAACAAAAAAATATATAAATAAATTGGGCTACTTCAAAATTTAAAACTTCTGTGCATCAAAGCACAGTATCACCAGAGTAAAAAGGCAACCTACAACCTGGAAGAAAATATTTAACACTTATCTGATAAAGGGTTAATATCAATAATATATAAGGAACTTCTACAACTCAACAACAAGAAACAACACTACTAAAAATGGGCAAAAAGTTTGCATAGACATTTCTTCAAAGAATGACCAATAAACACATGACAAGAAGCTCAGCATCACTAATCATTAGGTAAATGCAAATCAAAAGCATGAAATACAACTCCACACCTATTAAGATGCCTATTATTTTAAAAAATAATAACAAACACTGACAAGGACATGTAGGAATTGGAACCTTTGTGCCCTACCTGGTGGAAATGTAAAATAGCACAGCCACTATAAAAAATAGTATGGTAGATTCTCAAAACAGTTAAAAATAGAATTACCATATTATCTGGTAATTTCACTTCTGAATATATACCCAACAGAATTAAAAACAGGAACTTGAAAAAAATATTTGTATACCCATGTTGGTAGCAGAATTATTCACTATAGCCAAAATGTGGAAACAACCCAAGTGTCCATCAGTGGATGAATAAACAAAATGTGGTGTTTATATACAGTAAATGTCATTCAGCCTTAAAGGGAAGGAAATTCTGAAATATATTACAAGGGTGAACTTTGAGGACACTATGCTTAGTGAAACAAGACAGTCACAAAAGGAAATATCTATGATTCAATTTATATGAGGTACCTAGAGTAACAAAATTCATCAAGACAAAGTAGAATGGCAGTTGATAGGGGCTGAAAGGAAGGGAGAATGGTGACTTATGTAATAGGTACAGAGTTTCAGTTTAGGAAGATGAGAAAAGTTTTGAAGCTGAGTAGTGGTGATAGATACTAAAGAATATAAATGTACTTAACACTGTTGAGATGTACACTTAAAAATGACTAAGATGGCTGGGCTCGGTGGCTCAGCCTGTAATCCCGCGCCTTTGGGAGGCTGAGGTGAGTGGATTGCCTGAGCCCGCGGG
>NW_007005277.1:498642-511043 GCF_000164805.1 Carlito syrichta
GGAGCCCAGCAGGTCGAGACTGCGATGGCCGGGAGCGGCCACTGCACTCCAGTCTGGGCGACAGAGTGAGACTACAACTCAAAAAAAAAAAAAGACTAAGATGGTACATTTTATGTTATATATATTACATCATAAAAACATTCACGTACAGGTTTTTGCAAGAACGTAAGTTTTACTTCTCTGGGATAAATGCCCAGGAGTTGGCATGCCATATCATATGGTAGCTGCATAGTTGGGTTTTAAGAAATTGCCTGTTTTATTTTCCAGAGTGGCTATAACATTTCATATTCCCACGAGCAATGTATAAGTGATCTAGTTTCTCTGCATTATCCCCACCATTTGATGTTTTCACTATTTTTCATTTAAATCATTCTGAGATATGTAGGGTGATATCCCATTGTGGTTTACATATGCATTTCCCTAGTGGCTAATAATGTTGAACAACTTTTTAAGAGGCATATTGACATCTGTATATCCTCTTTGATGAGACTTCCATTCCTGTCTTTTTTCCTTTTCCTAAGTAGATTACTTTTATTTTTAACCATTGACTTTTGAGAGTTCTTTATATATGCTAGATACCAATTCTTTAAAGATATGTGGTTTACAAACAATTTCTCTGTCTGTACTTTGTCTTTTTATCCTCTTGACAAGAACTTTCACAGAGTAAAGTTGTAAATTTTGATGAAGTCCAATTTATCAACTTTTCCTTTTAAGGATTGTGCTTTTGGTGTCAAGTCTAAGAACTCTTTGTCTAGCCCTGATCTCAAAGATTTTCTTTTTTTCCCTAAAAGTTTTATAGTTTTACATTTAAGTTTATGATCCACTTTTTAGTTAATTTTTGTATAAACTGTGAAAATTATATCAGGATTCGTTTTTTTAGATTTGAATGTCCAATTGCTTCAGCACCATTTGTAGAAAAGCCTATCCTTTCTTCATTGAGTTGTTTTGCAATTTTGTCAAAACTCAGTTGGGTCTTTGTGTGTAGGTTTATTATTAAATTCTCTATTCTGTTACATTAACTTGTTTGTCTACCCGTCTATCAACACCACACAGTCTTGATAACTGTAGCTACATAATAAGACTTGAAATCAAGCAGCCTAATTCCCCCTACTTTATTCTTTTTTCAAAATTAGTTTTGGTGATTCTAGTTCCTTTATATTTCCATATATTTTAGATTAACATAGTATATCACTATAAAAATTCTTGATCAGATTTGATATGAATGGAATGGTGTTAAACCTGTATATCAATTTAAGAAGACTTGACAACTTTACTGTATATCAACTCTTCCAATCCATGAATACAATATATTTCTCCATTTATTCAGATTTTTAAAAATTTATTTTGTCAGAGTTTTGTAGTTTTCTGCAAACAAGTTAGGGAAATATTTTGATAAGTTTAAGCACTCCCTTTTTTGAGTGATTGTAAATGGTATTATGTTTTAAATGTTGTTCACATGTTCTTTGCTAGTATGCAGAAATACAATTGATATTTGTGTATTTATCCAATGTTCCCTATCCTGGAACTTCCTGATGTAATTATTAGTTCTAGAGGTTTTTAAAAATAGATCCCTTGGGATTTTCTATGTAGTCAATTGTTTTTTCTACAATAGCAGGTTTTTTCTTTCTTCCATTCTGATCTGCATGCCTTTTCTTGCCTTATTACCCTGGGTAGAATTTTTATTACTATGCTGAATAAAAGCAGAGAGACTTAGGAACAGGAGAAATCATCCTTACTTTTTTTCTGACTTAAATAATGCAGTTAGTGTTTCCCTATTAAGTATAACATTAGCTATAGGATTTTTTGTAGAGACTTATTAAATAGAGTAAATTCCCCCTTAATCCTAATTTTATGAGAATTTTTATTATGATTGATATTATGATGTAGTTTTCTTCTTTAGCCTGTTAATATGATGAATTTCATTGATTAATTTTTTAAATACAACCCAGTTTTCATCCCTGGGATAAGCCCTGCTTGGTCACAGTATATATTTTTATATATTGCTTAATTATATTTGCTAATATGTTGCTAAGGGTGGATGCTTATGTATATGTATATATATAATATACATATGACATGTGTGTATTATATGTATTAATTAGGGATATTGGTCTGTGGTGTTTTTTCTTCCTTTTTAAATATCTTCTGTCTGGTTTTGGTATGAAGGTAATATTGGCTTTACAGAATGAATTGGGAAGTTTTTCTCCTCTTCTATTTTCTGGAGGAGATTTTGTAAAATTGATGCTCATTCTTTAAGCATTTGGTAGAATGACCTTTTGATATCCATAGGGTCTGTAAAAATATCTCTGTTTCATCCCTGATGGTGGAAATGTGTGTTTCCTCTCTCTTTTTTGTGGTCAATCTTGTAAGAGGCTTGCCAATTTTATTAGTTTTCTCAAAGTGTCAGTTCTTTGTTTCATTTATTTTCCCCCATGTTTTCTTTTTTAAATAATTTAATTTATCTTAATTTATTATAAAGACGTGGGGAACAATTCAGGGTTAGGTATACTAACATTGATCATGCAGGTACCCTTGTTGATGAGGTATGCCCCTCCCTCCCCTAGCAGTTTCTCTCAACTGCCAGTCCCACCCCCTTTCCCCTGATAGTTTTCCACTACCGCCAATCGCTTTCTTATAGCATTATAATTGTTCAAGGTCACCTCTTACCTTTAGTCTTCCCACAATTCTTCTTGCTTTTGACTTATTTTGCTCTTCTTTTTCTGGGTTCTTAAAGTTGGAACTTAGATTACTGATTTGAAATTTTTTCACTTTTCTAATGTATGCATTAAAGGCTACACGTATCTCTTTCAGGATGGTTGTACCTATGTCACACAAATTCCATTCATCCTTTTTCCCCCTTGAGTTTTTTTTTTCTTTAACCCATAGACTATTTAGAAGTATGTTTTTTTAAAATTTTCCAAGTGTTTACAATTTTTGTCATCCTTTTTGTCACTTATTTTTTTCATTATATTTAGAGAACATGTTTTGTATAATTTTAATTATTTTAGAATTTATTGAGATTAGTTTAATAACCCAGGATATAGACTATCTTGGTATATGTCACTCAAAAAGAATGTGTATTCTGCTGTTTTTGGTAGAATGTTCTAAAATTGTAAATTAGATCTTGTTAATTGATAATGTTGTTGAGTTCTATATCCTTGCTGATTTTCTATCTAGTTGTCTATTCATGGTTGAGAGTATGGCACTAAAGTCACTAACTATAATTATGGATGTGTCTATTTTTTCCTTTCAGTTCTATCAGATTTTACTTCACATATTTTGCAGCTCTGTTGTTCTGTGTACACACATTTAGGAGTGCTATGGGTTTTTTTGGTGTATTAATGTATTATTATATAATGTCCTCTTTATCTCTGACTTTTTTTTCTCTGAAGTCTCCTTTATCTGATATTGATATAACCACTCTTGTTTTCTTTTGATTAATATGTATATGTCTTTTTCAATCCTTTTATTTCCAACCAGTCTATATTTTCATATTTAAAGTAAGTTTTTTGTAGATAGTATATAATTGGGTCATGGTTTTTGATCCAGTCTACCAATCTGTCTTTTACTTGGTGTTTGTAGACCATGTAAATTTAATATACTAATATGTTAGGACTTAAATATGACATTTCATTTTGGGTTTTTTTTTTTTCATCTTTTCTCTGTTTTCTTTGTTCTTTCTTGTGGATTACTGACATACTTTCTAGAACTTTGTTTTGATTTATCTCAAGTGCTTTCAAATGTATATCTCTGTTGAACATTTAGGTGGGCGGTGGAAGAAGATGGCAGCAGAGCCCGTGGTACTATGCAAATGCCTGTGAGAGTGAGTGAGTTTATGGGCAATTTTGCATATGTGTCTGTAAGTGGACACGTGAGTGGCTGACTGAATGGGGACTCGGGAGCAAGTGCCCAGGGCTCTACTGGTGAAGTGCTGGTGCTGCAGCTGCTCTGCTCGGACCCTAGTGCTTCCTGGGGCACATAAGTCAAATGCAATTCTTTAAAACTCAGCAAAGTCTTTCCTGGGAAGAAGCTGCCAGGAGTGACTGCTGGCTCCAGGCTCTACCTTGCCACTACAGTACCTGACTGGACACTGGCAGCAAGGGCTGCAGACGAGCACAGTGAGGGAGTTAGAAGCAGAGTCTCACTGGAGATGATGAAACAGGCACCCTGCCATCATCTTGAAAACAGGGTAGGGAAGTGCTCTGATTGATCACCATGGAGCAACAGATCTCTGTGACCAGTGAGTTAACTACACAGAGTTGATTGTGACCCAGATGGAATATCCCCAAAGCACAAACTTTGGAGTGATAGGTTGAATGTGGAGTCTCAGGCACTCCACCCTCTTCTCAGATTCAGCCATGGGACAAAAGGTGTGACCAGAAAAGGATGAGGAAGACCCCTGAAGAGATCAAAGGAGTCTGGGACTGACTCAATTCCCTCCTTCCCAGCAATCCTCTGAACATCAGACCCACATGCCTGGGGCATGCCTGAGAGGGATGAACCCAGGCAGAGCCTGGGTGTTAGCCGTAATAGGAGGACTCTACTCCAGGATGAGCTGGGCTGGGGCGCCCCTCCCACCAGCATCCAGGGAGGAGACAATCCTACACCTCCCCACTGGAGGGGATCACACTGACCATACTAGACTGGAAATGGAGGACTAAAGCCCCACCCACCCCCACCACTCTGTCCTTCTTCCTTGGGCTGCATGCTTGGGAGGTTGTGAATGTGGCTGCAGATCCACAGGAGACAGCAGAGGGGCTTACCTGTGAACAGCTGAGGGAACAATTACATAACCTGCCACAAGGGGGCAGATTTTTTGTTTTTTAATTTTTTTCTCTTTTTTCTTTGCGCATGAATGTGTATGTGAGCATTCAACTTACATTCCCCCTATCTTTTTTCCTTTTTTTCTTCCTTCCTTTCATTTTTTGTTTTCTGCTTATATGAGTATGTGAATGATTGAGTGTTCATCTTTCAGGTTTTTTGTTTTTCTCTTTTTTTAGTTTAATGTGTATGTGAATATACATGTGAGAATTTGATTTGCATTCCCCCCTTTTTTTTCCTTTCTCTTTTCATTTTGTGTTGGGTGTGTGTGTGTGTGTGTGTGTGTGTGTGTGTGTGTGTGTGTTTGGTTTTCCTGTTTTTTATTTTGTTTTGTTTTGTTTTCAGTCTGTTTTGGTTTTGTGACTGTGTGTTTTGTTTGTTTGTGACTGTGTGTGGAGTTTAATTTGTTTTTGCTTTGGTTTCTGCTTTTTTTTCCTGTGGCTTTTTGTTTGTTTGTTTTCAATTTTTGTCCTACTTCATTCTACTTTTCTCTGTTCTCCTTATGGCATTTACTTTATCTTGAAATCAGGGGGAACACACATGTACCCATTGCACTGTCATACAGAGTGGGGGGGGGAGTGGGCTTCAGAAAACCACATCCCAGTCAGTGAATATTGTGATTTGCAAGTAGTTTCTGAATCCTAGCTCCCCATTCTCCACCTCATTCAACACTCAGAACTACAAGAGACAGCAAAGCTTCCCACCCTCAGGTCTGTTTCAAAATAGAACATATTCAGAGACCCGATCAGGGAAAAATAGATGACTGAGCAAGCAGAAATGAAAGCCCATCCCACTGCCACCAAATAATGGAACTAAAGGAAAAGAAAGAGATCTGTCATGAGGAAAAATCAATGGAAGAACACAGGTAATTCCCAGTGTACCAAAAAGAAAATGCCTGAAAAACCAGTCCTCAGAGTCAAAACAATGGAAGTAGCCATTGACTAACCCCAGAATACAACAGGGGTTAGGGAATGGATGGAAAGAGTGACTGAGATTCAAAAATGACAAGATACAACACTGAAAGAACTTGTAACAGAGATTTTGGCCAGGAAATAAATAACAAGATGACAAGCATGGAAAGCAGAATTAATCAAGCAGAAGAAAGAATCTCAGAACTTGAAGACCAACACATGAAATTAAGCTGATCTGTAAAAGACATAGAAAGAAAACTCAGAAAGAAAGAACAAAACCTCCAAGAGATGTGCAGTTATATCAAGAGGCTGAACCTATGCTTGATGGGTATCCCAGAAGAAGAAAAAAAAATGGAGAACACCTCAGAGTAAGTATACCAGGAGGTTATTCAAGAAAACTTTCCCCATTTCACTAGAGATGTGACTATCCTAACTAAAGAGATACAGAGAACCTCCACAAGACATCAAATGAGAAGACCAACCCCTAGACACATAGTAATTCACCCACACAAAGTAGGCACAAAAGAAAAAAATCCTAAAGGCATCAAGAGAGGAAGATCAGACTACTTACCAGGGAAGACTGATCAGAATAGCACCAGACCTATCAGCAGAAACACTACAGGCTAGAAGGAGTTAGAGTCCAATTTTCAAAGTCCTCAGAGACAAACAATTTTAACCAATAATTTTCTACCCAGCCAAGCTCAGCTTCATCAGTAATGGAGAATTAAAATCCTTCCCAGACATCCATTTCCTAAGAGATTATGCAGCTACAAGACAAACTCTACAGGGGATGCTTAAAAAGGTATTAAGCACAGAAAAAATTTGAAAAAAGAATGACCAAACACTTCCCAAGAGAACAGGAGACTCAGAATCAACAGAGAATATATTGTGACTACAAACTTGAAAACCACACATACATCAATCCAAAAGTTAAAAGAAAATAAATAAACAAATAAAAAACTTTATCAGAACCTTATGATGGAAATAAACACTCACATTTCAATAATAAGCCTGAACATGAATGAACTAGATGCACCACTGAAAAGACACAGAATGCCAAACTAAATTTTAAAAAATTATCCAATAATTTGCTGCATCCAGGAAACTCATCTTACCATAGGAGACACACATAGACTCAAAGTTAGAGGATGGAAAGTGAATTTCCAGGCAAATGGATCACAAAAGAAGGTAGGAGTTGCAATCTTAATATCAGATAAAACAGCCTTTAAGCTATCAACAATTGAAAAAGATAGGGTAGGACATTACATAATGATAAAAGGTTCAATCCATCAACAAGAAATATCCATCCTAAACAAATATGCACCAACATGGGAGCACTGGTGTTTATAAAGCAACTACTAAGTAATCTTATACTATTATAGGTGGATCATTAAGGCAAAAAAAAAATTAACAAAGAGATCCAGAACCTCAACTTGACTCTTTATCAAATGGACTTAATAAATAACTACAGAACACTCCACCAAACAAACACAGAATATACATTCTACTCATCACCACATAGAACATACTCCAAGATTGATCACATCCTTTGCCATAAATCAAGCATAAACAAATTTCATAAGATCAAAATACTGCCATGCACCATCTCAGACCACGTGGACTAAACATAAATATCAACACCAACAAAATTCCCCCCAAACCCACAACGACATGGACACTAAACAGCATGATGCCTGATTGATTCCTGGGTCAACACAGAAATCAAAACAGAAATTAAAAGATTCCTGGAAATAAATGAAAATGAAGAAACATTTTACCAAAAACTCTGGTAGCCATATAAATAATTTTAAGAGGAGAGTTTATATCTCTACAAACACACATCAAGAAAATGGAAAGATCACAAGTTAAATGTCTAACAAATCACTTAAAGGAGCTGGAAAGAAAAGATCACCAAAACCCTAACTTTAGCAGAAGAATCCAGATCACCAAAGTAAAAGCCCAAATATGGGACATAGAAGACAAAAATATCCTTAAAAAAAATCAACAAAACAAAAAACTGGTACTTTGAAAGGATAGACAAGATTGATGGACTCCCTAGCCAGATGACCAAGAAAAAGAAAGAAAAATCCCAAATAAACACAATCAGATGCAAAAGATCTAATCACAACTGACCCCAAAGAAATACAAAAGACTATCAGAAATTGCATACCTGTATGGAAACAAACTTGAAAGCCTAAATGAAATGGAGGACTTTCTGACATCACACAACATTCCAAGGTTGAAAAGAAGACATGGAGACACTAAATAGACCAATAACAGCCTGGGAAATTGACTCCATCATAAGAAAACTACCTACCAAAAAAAAAAAACCCTGGACCAAATGACTCTCCAGTGGAATTCTACAAAACATACAAGGAGGAGCAGATACCAGTCCTGTTGAAAGTATTCTAGGCAATTGAGAAAGACAGAATTCTCCCTCCAAATCATTTTAAGAAGCTGTCATCACACTGATCCCCAAACCAGGTAAAGATTCAACAAAAAAAACTATAGGCCAATATCCCTTATGAACATAGATGCAAAAATTCTCATCAAGATTCTAGCAAACCAGATCCAACAACACATCTTAAAAGTCATCCACCATAACCAAGTAGGCTTCATCCCTGGAATGCAAAGCTGATTCAACATCCATAAGTCCATAAATGTAAGTAAATGCATCAACAGATGTAAAAATAAGAACCACAGATTATATAATTAGATGCAGAAAAAGTTTTTGATAAAATCCAGCATCCTTTCTTGATAAAAACTCTTGAACACCTAGGCATAGAAGGAGCATACCTCAAAGTAATAAGCATCATCTACAATAAACCCACAGCCAGCATATTGCCAAATAGACACTGGAAGCATTTCCCCTGAAAACGAGAACAAGACAAGGCTCTCACCCCCCTCTTCAAAATTGTCTTAGAGGTCCTAGCTATAGCAACTAGACAAGAGAAGGAAATCAGGGGTATCCAAATAGGAAAAGAAGAATTTAAGTTACCCCTCTTTGCTGACACTATGATCCTATACCTCAAAAATTCAAAAGAATTTGTCAAAAACTTCTTTACACTTATAAGGACTTTGGCAAAGTCTCAGGGTACAAAATAAATATGCAAAAGACAGTTGCATTCTTATATACTAACAATAAACAGGCAGAGAATGAAATAAAAAGCATAATCCCATTGACAATAGCCACACACACACACAAAGAAATACCATGGCATCTTCCTAACCAGAGGAGTGAAAGAACTTTACAACTAAAACTACAAAACACTGCTCAAAGAAATCAAAGAAGACACAAACAAATGGAAAAATATCCCATGCTCATGGATAGGAAGAATCAACCTTGTTAAGATGTCCATCCTACCAAAGGCAATCTACAGATTCAATGCAATACCCATTACGTTACCAACATCATTCTTCTCAGAACTGGAAACAATACCGAAATTCATATAGAAACATAAATGACCAGGAATAGCCAAAATAATCCTCAGCAAAAGAAACAAAGTGGGAGGTATCACACTTCCAGACTTTAAACTTTGCCATAAGGCTACAATAATAAAAACAGCCTGGTATTGGTACAAAAACAGGCATATAGACCAATGGAACAGGATACAGTTTCCAGAAGCAAAACTTCAATTTCTCAACCAACTCATCTTCAGCAAAGCCTCCACCCAATAACCACTGGGGAGAGGAGAATCTATTCAGCAAATGGTGCTGGGAAAACTGGCTCATGCAGAAAATTGAAATAGGATCCCCACCTATCACCATACAAAAAATCAACTCCAAATGGATCAAAAACCTAAATGCAAAACCTCAAATGTTAAGAATATTAGAAAATGCAAGAGATACCCTTATGGAAATCAGAATAGGCAACCAATTCCAGATCAAAACCCCAGATGCCCCTGCCATAAGAGACAAGATAGAAAATTGGGACCTCATTAAACTGAAAAAGTTCTGCAAAGCAAGAGAAACCATCAAGAGAGCAGGGAGACAGCCCACAGAATGGGAAAAAAATATATTTTTTTCCAGTCCAGGCACTCCAGTCTGGGCGACAGAGTGAGACTCCAACTCAAAAAAATAAGTAAATAAAATAAAACAAACATTAACATTCTCCAGAAAATTTTCAGTCCTAGAGTCTCACAAAATAAGTTTTCAAGTGTCCAGAATAGAAGCAAAAATTACTCAACTTTAAAACAATAAGGAAAATGTGACCAATTATCAAGGAAAAGATAACAGATGCCAACTTTCAGATGAATCAATGGTTGAAATGAGTAGATAAAGATTTAAAGTTGCTATTACATCTGTATTCCAAGATAAACACAGTTTAAAGAATTGAAAATATATACATTCTCAGCAGAGAAACAGAAACGATAGAAAAATTGCCAAATGGAAAAAAGTTAACTGAAAAACAAAATATCTATAATTAAAATTTTACCAGATGGTTCACTAGCAGAATTGAAATGAAAGAGTAAAGATCCAATGGACTTGAAGGTAGATTGATAGGACTTAATCAATCAGAAAAAAAATGAACAGGGCCTAGAGGACCTGTGAGAAAATGGCAAAGTCTACATTCAGGTAACTGGAATCCTGGAAGGAAGAGAAAAAGAAATTCATGCAGAAAACTACTTGAAGAAATAATGACCAAAAACTCCCCATGTTTGGTTAAGGCATAAATACAGGTCAATATAAAATGCCATCTTACATTACTTCATATATGCATATATATGAAAACAAAATGTAAGAGAGAGAGAGTAATAAGATATATAGTTTGGAAGACTTCAGTATTTTACTTGCAATAGTAATGCAGACATTGAAAGATAGAACAACAAAAAAATAACAATATTACAAAAAATACAGAGGTATAGCCCAGAACCCAATAGATAAACAGCAAAATATTTTTTAAAATTTTCAATAGTTCAAAACAAGGTAGGGAAGGGAAAACAGAGGAACAAAGACCAGAAGGTACTGACAGAAAATAAATAATAAAATAGTAAACTAAATCCAATCATAACAATAACTACATTAAATGCAAATGGCCAACACACATCAATTGAAGACAGACTTTCATACTGAGTCCACAACTACACTCAACTGTACACTATTTATACAAACACAAAAATTCACTTTAAAAATCTGGAAATCAATTGATTAAAAGTAAAAAGGTGAAAATGATATAGCATATAAACACTAGTCAAGAAATGTGGAGTAGATATATTGATATTAGCCTAAGTAGAACACAGAATAGGAAAAATTACCACCGATAATAATGATAAATGGATTGTTATGGCCTGAATTGTGTCCCCCAACATTTATATGTTGAAATCTTAATCTACAATATGACTGTATTCAGAATTAGGTCCTTTAAAAGGGCCATTAAGGTTAAGTGAAGTCTTAAGTGTACAGCCCCAACCCAATAGGATTCATTTCCTTATGAGAAAAGAAAGAGACACCAGATCTCTCTCTTTTCCTCCCCCTCCTCCCACCATCCTGGGCACAAGGGAAAGGTGAAGTAAGAACACAGCAACAAGGCTGCTATCTACAAGCCAGGAAGAAATGCCTCACAAAAATCAACCCTGACAGCACCTTGATATTGGGTTTCTAGTACAAGAACTGTGGGGAAATGAATACCTATTGTTTAAGCCACCCCGTCCGTGGTATTTTGTTATAGCAGCCTATCTTAGTCTCTTTATGCTACTATAACAGAATACTTGAAACTGGGTAATTTATAAAGCACAGAGATTTATTTTGTACAGTTCTGGGGGCTATGAAGTTTAAGGTCGAAAGACCTACATTTGGCTAGGACCTTCTTACTATATTATCCCATGGCAGAAGGCAGAAGGGCAACAGAGTGTGCATGCATGAGAGAGGCGGAGTCAAATTCATCCTTTTATCACAAACTCATTCTAGTAATAACTAACTCACTCATGCAATAACAACATTAATCCATTCATGAAGGCAGAGCCCTCATGACCTAATCACATCTTAAAAGTTTCACCTCTAAACACTGTTGCATTAGAGATTAAATTTCCAATACAAAATCTTTGGGGGAAACATTTGGACCGTAGCACAGTCTTAGCAAACAGTCAAGAAGAATTAACTACCCTACATGTGTCTCCACCTAACAAAGGAGCTTCAAAATTTATAAAGCAAAAACTGAATAAAGTGAAAAGAGAAATCAACAAATTCAACACATCCCTCTTAGTAATCAGTGGGACAAGTAGATAGAAAATTAGCAATGACATAGAAGACCTAAACAATACTATCAACCATATTGACTTAATAGACATTAATAACACAATCAACCAACTACAGCAAAATATACACATCTTTATGTTCATGAGGAACTTTTATCAAGATAGATCATATCCTATGTTATAAAACAAATCTTCAAAAATGTATAAATACCGAAATAATACAAAATACCTTTTCTGACCAATACAAAATTACATTAGAATTCAATAGCAAGCCAGGCTCCGTGGCTCAGCCTGTAATCCTGCGCCTTGGGAGGCTGAGGTGAGTGGATTGCCTGATCCCGTGGGTTCGAGACCCACCTGGGCAACTTGGTGAGACCTCATCTCTACAATAAATCAAAACTTAGCCGGGCATGGTAGCACACGCCTGTAGTTCCAGCTACTTGGAAGGCTGAGGCGGAAGGATCGCCAGAGCCCA
>NW_007005277.1:511063-513164 GCF_000164805.1 Carlito syrichta
CAACTCAAAAAAAAAAAAAAAAAAAAGAATTCAATAGTAGAAGGTTATCTGAAAAATCCCCCAAATACTTGGAAATAAAACAACACAGTCCATGGATGAAAGAAGTCTTAAGAAAAATTGGAAAACAGTTTAAACTGAATGAAAATAAAAATAAAACATATCAAACTTTGTGTGATGCAGCTAAATCAATTCTTAGAAGACATTTTATAGCAAAAATCTGTATAATATAAAAAGTAACTGAAAATGAAAAGCAGTTAGAGAAAAAAGGAACATATTAAATACAAAGAAAGAACAAGGATGAGAATAATAAAGAGTATAACTAAATAAAGTTATTAATAGAAAATAGCTACAATCAATACAATCAAAAGCCAATTCTTTAAACAGATCAATGAAATTAATCAACCTCTAGCCAAACTGAAAAAGGAAAGAGATTTTTAATACCAGAAATGAGAGAGAACACACTACCAAAGACAACTCTGTGCTCATAATTTGACAACTAAGATTAACATGATCCTTTTTTAAAATCAGTTTTAATGCCATGTCTTTTTAAAAAATTAATTATTTTCTTTTCATTTTTTGAAAAATAAGTCCATAGGTGCAATGTTTATTAATTTTCCAAGTTTGCTATAATAAGTATGTATCCATATTGCTTTTACATAAGGAAATAAATTACAAAGAAAACTTACTATGATTGATTTAAATAAATGTTTGCTTTTAAAATTATAGAAGTAATTAAACAATATAAAGGCAAAAAATAATGCTATTTTTAATTGACAAATGATTATAAAGTGTATGGAGTACAATGTAATGCTGTGGTATAAGGTGCATAAACTGTGTAATAATTAAATGAAACCAATTAACATATGCAATACCTCATATGCTTATAATTTATTGTGGTGAGGACACTTAAAATCTACTCTTAGTGATTTTCAAGAATACAATACGTTGTTGTAAGCTATAGTCACCTCTAACTGAAATTTTGTGTCCTTTGATCAACATCTTTCCAAACCCTACCTCAACCTCTGGTAACCACCGTTCTATATGCTGCTCCTATGAGTTCAACTTTTTTTGATTCCACATATTAGTGAGATCATGCAGTATTTGTCTTTACATGCCTGGCTTATGTCACTTAACATAATGTCCTCCAGGTTCATCCATGTTGATCCAAGTGACAGAATTTCCTTCTTTTTAAATGACTAAATGGTATTCTGTGGTGTGCGTATGCCACATTTTCTTAACCATTCATCTGCTGATGAACACATAAGTTGATTCTATCTTGGCTATTGTGAATAAAACTTCAATGAACATGGATGTGCAGATATCTCTTTAACATATTGATTTCAATTATTTGGGGTATATACCCCAAAATGGGATTATGCCATCATTTTTTAAGTTTTCTGAGGAACTTTCATACTGTTTTGTATAATGGCTATACTAATTTACATCCTCCCAACAGTGTACAAGGGTCTCCTTTTCTCCACATCCTCACCAATACTTATCTTTCCTCTTTTTATAATAACTATTTGTATTTTGATAATAGCCATTCTAACAGATACCTCATTGTGCTTTTAATTTGCACTTCCATAAAATGATTTGCAATGTGGAGTGTTTGTTCATGAACCTGTTGACCACTTATATGTCTTCTTTTGAGAAATGTCTGTTCAGGTCCTTTGCCTATTTAAAAAATTGAGTTGTTTTCTTGCTAGTAAGTCTTTTAGGTTTCCTGTATATTTTGGATATTAAACACTTATCAGATGTATGGTTCCCAAATATTTTTGCCACTCTGTATGTTGTTTCTTTACTTTGTTAATTGTTTCCTTTGTTGTGCAGAAGCTTTTCAGGTTGATGCAATCCTATTTGTCTATTTTTGTTTTTGTTACCTGTAATTTTAGGGACATATCCAAAAAAGAAAAAAAGAAGAAGAAAAAGAAACACTTCTCAGACCAAATTTGTGAAGCTTTTTTCCTATTTTTTCTTTTACAGGCAGCCTTTGACATGTGATGGTTCCACTTATGATTTAAAAATTTTTTTTTATTATTATAAAGATGTGGGGTACAATTCAGGGTTAGGTATACAAACGTTGATTATGCAGGTACCCTTG
>NW_007005277.1:513205-523188 GCF_000164805.1 Carlito syrichta
CAGTGTCCCACTACTGTCAATTCCTTTCTTATAGTATTATAATAATTTTTCAAGGTCAACTTATGAGTGAGAACATATGGTACTCTGTTCTTTGTTTTTTTAATAGATTACTGAGTATGATTGACTCTAAATTCATCCAAGTTGCTGCGAAGTCCGTATGTTTGGTCCTTCTTAATGGCTGTGTAATATTCCATTGTGTATATGTGCCACATTTTTTTATCCGTCCAGCTTCGATGGGCAGCATGGTTGCTTCCATGTTTTTGCTATTGTGATAGAGCTGCAACAAACATACATGTGCAGGTATATTTTTTGTAGAATGATTTGAGTTCCTCCAGGTATATTCCCAATAGGGGAATTGCTGGGTCACATGGAAGGTCAATTTCTAGTTCTTTCAGAAATTGCCACACTGTCTCCCAAAGAAGTTGAACTAGTTTGCATTCCCACCAGCAGTGTAGAAGCATTTCTTTCTCTCTGCATCCTTGCCAGCATCTGTTGTTGTTTGTTTTATTAATGATGGCCATTCTTACTGGGTTTAAGTGGTATCTCAATGTGGTTTCGATTTGTATTTCTCTGGTGATGAATGAAGCTGAGCACTTTTTCATGTGTCTGTTGGCTGCTCGTATGATTTTTTGATGTTAAGATAGTTCTAAAACGACAAGCATTCAGTAGGAAACTAAACCTCAAGTACTCATACAACCACTCTGCTTTTTACTTTTAGTACAATATTCAATACATTACAAGACATATTCAATACTTTATTACAAGATAGGCTTTGCAATAGACAACTTTGTCCAACTGTAGGCTAACGTAAGCATTCTGAACATGTTTTATAGAGACTAGGCTAAGGTACAATTTTCAGGATATTAGGTAGATTAAATGCATTTTAAACTCATGATATTTTTTACTTAAAATGCATTTATGGGGACATAACCCCCTAGTAAGTTGAGGAGCATCTGTAGTCGTTTTACAGATTTAGGTCTTATATTTAAATCTTTATCTATTTTGATTGATTGTTGTATATTGTACAAGATAAGGATTCAGTTTCGTTCTTCTGCATGTGAGTATTCAGGTTTCCCAACACTGTTTATTAAATAGGATTCTTTCTCTACTGTGTGTTGACAGTTGGAGATCATCATACCGAGTGATCTATCACAGCAACAAAGAACTGAATACTGCATGTTCTCACTCATAAGTGGGCCCTGAACAATAGTCACACTAGCACAAGGAAGGAATCAGCAGTTGCTGGGCACTGCTAGGGGAGGGAGGGAGAAAGGAGGAAGGGGGACACGTGTCAACACAAACAATACTTGGTCCACTACCAGGCGACATGAGGACCACTGGAAGCCCAAACTTCACCTGTGTGCAGCCTACTAACTTAGGTAACCCTCACTTGTACCCCACATCTTTATTAAAAAAATTATAAATACAAAAATAAGACTTAGAAAGAAAAAAACCAAAAATCAATTAACCATAAATACATGGGTTTCTTTTCCTTTTTTTTTTTTTTTTGCTTTCTTCATTCTTACTTCCTTTATTCATTCATTGAATTAAGTATAACATGCTCATCTTATGTGCACAGCTCAGTGAATTAGTGACGTGTAATCACCTGGGTAAATAGTAAAACATCAAGACATAGACTCTTTCCAGAAGTCCAGAAGGTCCACTGATGTTCTTTTCAAGTCAATACCTCCACAGACAAACTTGAGTTAAATCTTCCAACACATAGGTTATGTTAACCTGTGTCTTTCTTTTTTTATTTTACAGTTGTGGGATACAATTCAAGTATACAAGTGATCATTATATAGGTAAAGTGGGGGCCTCCGTTTGGCCCCCACTTCACCTGGTTTGAAATCAGGTACCTTTATTAATGTTATGTGCTCCCCCTCCCCTGGCAGTTTCAGGCTACTGCTAATCCCTTTTTTTTTTGAGTTGGAGTCTCACTCCTTCGCCCACCTGGAGTGCAGTGGCATGCATGCTCACAGACACCCCAGCGTCAACCTACTGGGCTCGGGTGATCCTTCTGCCTCAGCCTTGTGAATAGCTAGAAGTACAGACACGTGCTACCATGACTGGCTATTTTTTATTTTATTGTAGAGATGAGGTCTAGCCAAGTTGCCCGGGCTGATCTCGAGTCCGCGGGCTCAGGCAATCTATTCGCCTTGGTCTCCCAAAGTGCTGGGATTACAGGTTGAGCCACCAAGTCGGCCTAATCCCTTTCTTATAGTATTATGTTATATGTTCAGGGTCTGCTTATGAGTGAGAACATGTGGTACTCAGTTCTTTGTTTCTGTGATCACTGAGTATTATAAACTCTAACTCCACCCAAGTTGCTGTGAGGTCCATAATTTTGTCCTTCTTTATGACTATATAATATTCTATTGCATATATGTACCACACTTGTTTTTATCCAGTCCAGTTTTGATGGGCAGCATGGTTGGTTCCATGTTTTTTGCTATTGTGAATAGTGCTGCAATAAACACACATGTGTAGGTATCTTTTTTGTAGAATGACTTAATTTCCTCCAGGTATATTCCCAGAGGAGATTGCTAGGTCATATAGAAGGTCAATTTCTAGTTCTTTTAGGAATTGACACACTGTTTTCTGGAGAGGGTGAACTAGTTTGTATTCCCACCAACAGTGTAGAAGCGTTCAACAAATAGGTTTATTTCTAAGCTCTCTATCCATTAGTCAATGTGTCTGTTTCTATGTCACTACCAAGCTGTTTTGATTACAATAACTTATAATACATTTTGAAATCAGGAAATATGATGCCTTCAGCTTTGCTCTTGTTCAATATTATTTGGGTTATTAATTTGTGTTTTCTTCAATTTATTTGATCAATATTTTACGTTTTCAGTTTTAATCTTATTGTTACTATTGTAAATGGGATTGTATTCTTAATTTCCTTTTCTGATAATTTGTTATTAATTATAGAAATGCTATTAATTTCTGTATGTTGATTTTGTACCCTGCAATTTTGCTGAATTTATTTATCAATTCTAACAGTTGTTTGGTATTTATAAGTTTTCTATATATAAGATGCCGTCAACAAACAGAAACAATTTTACTTCTTATTTTACTATTATGAGGCCTTTTATTTCTTTTCCTTACTTAATTGTTCTGGCTAGAATTTCTAGTACCAAGTTGAAAATAAGTAGTGAGACTTATGCTTGTCCTTTCCTTGATTTTGGAGAAAAAGCTTTCACCGTTGAGTATGATGTTAGTTATGGGCTTGTCATATATGGTTGTTATCCTTTTGAGGTAATGTACCCTAAACCTAATCTGTTGAGAGGTTTTAATTAATTGTAAAAGACCTTTCAATTTTATCAAATGCTTTTTCTGCACCTACTGGGATGATTATATGGTTTCAATCTTTTATTCTGTTACTATGGTATAAGATAATCATATGTTTTTTTTAATCCTTCATTCTATTAATATATTGATGACTCTGTAACCATCTTTGCATCCCAGAGATAAATCTCATTTAATCATAGTGAATTATTATGTGCTGTTGAGTTCAGTTTGCTGATATTTTGTTGAGGATTTTTATATCTGTATTCATCAGGAGTATTGGCCTGTAATTTTCTTTTCTTGTAGTGACTTTATCTGACTTTGGTAGCAGGGTAATGCTGGCTTAGTAAAATGAGTTTGAAAGTACTCCCTTCACTTCAAGTTTCTGTAAAAGTTTGAGGATTGATATTAGTTTTTGTTTAAATGTTTGTTAGAACTCAGTTCTGAAGCCATCCTGTCCTGGGCCTTTCTTTGATGGAAAGCTTTCTGTTACTGATTCAATCTCCTTAGTCATTATTGGTTTATTCAGATTTTCTATTTCTTTATGATTCAGGCTAGGGATTTGTCCTTTTCTTCTAGGTTATCCAGTTTGTTGGTATGCAATTTTTCATAGTAGTTTCTTGTGAATATTTTTGTGGTATCAGTTATAATGTCTCGTCTTTCATTTCTGATTTTATTGAGTCTTCTTTCTTTTTTTCTTTAGCTAAGTATTTGTCAATTTTTGTCTTTCTTTTTAAAATCCAACTTGGAGTTTTATTGATTTTTGTCTATTGTTATTCTAGTGTCTATTTCATTTATTTCTGCTCTGATAATTTTTACTTCCTTCCTTCGGCTTACATTGGGCTTATTTTGTTCTTTTTTTTTTTTTTACTAGTTCCTTGAGGTGTAATATTACATTGTTTATGTGCGATTTTCCTTCTTTATTGCTTTAATTTGACCTTTTAGAACTGCTTTTGCTGAATTCTATAAAATTTTGGTATATTATGTCTTTATTTTCATTTGTCTCAAGCTATTTTCTATTTCATTTTTGATTTCTTATTTGACATATTGTTCAGGAGCATAGTATGTTTTTTAGTTTTCACATATTGGTAAACTTTCCAAGTTTTATTATGTTATTGATTTTTAGTTTCATGCCATTGGGATTAGAAAATATACTTGATATGGTTTCTATTCTTTTAAATTTGTTAAGAGTTGTTCTATGACCTAACATTATCTATCCTGGAGAATGTTCCATATGAAGTTCAGAAGAATGTATATTCTGTTGCTTGTGGATAAAATGTTCCATATACGTCTTAGGTCCATTTGGTCTAAAGTGTAATTCAAGTGCAATGTTTTCTTATTGCTTTTCTGTCTACACAATCTGTTCATTGTTGAAAGTGGGGTATTGGAGTCCTGTACTATTTTTGTATTATAGTCTTACTCTCCCTTCAGATCACTTAATAATTGCCTTATATATTTCAGTGCTCTGATTTGGGGTGCATATATACTTACAATTATTATATCCTTTTGATGAATTGACCCCTTTATCACTATAATTATTTTTGTCTCTTTTTATATTTTTAAACTTAAGTCTATTTTGTTTTATATAAGTACAACTATTCTTGATCTTTTTTGGTTTCCATTTGCATGGTTTTTTCATCCTTTTACTTTCAGAAAAAATGACCAGTTTCTTGAAAGACATAAATTACCAAAACATTCCAGAAAAAAACAGGTAATTTAAATAGTATTATACCTATTAGAGAATGTGAGTTTGTAGTTTAAAACTTTTCAACAAAGTAACTTCAGGTGCAAGTTTTACCAAGCAGGTATGGAAAATAGAAGAGCAGACATTATTTCCCAGTGCATATTATAAAATCAGCATTAGCCTGATGTAAAAATCAGACAGAGCTATTAGAAAATAAACTTCTAACCAATATCTCATAAGAAGAAAAAAAGAATGTTCAATAAAATATTAGTAAATCAATTCTAACAAAATATAAAAAGTATAATGCATCACAACCAAGTATAGCTTATTCTGGAAATGAAAGATCAATTAAATATTCAAAATCAATGTAACTCACCATATGTATAGATTTAAAAATAAATACTATATAGTCCTACCAATATATGCAATAAAAGAATTTGACAAAACTCAAAATGTATTTTTGATTTTAAAAAACTCTTAGCAAACTGGGAATAGAAGAAGGGAACTTATTTAGCCTGATAAAATTCATATACAAAATACTTGCAGTCAACATTATACGTACAATTAATAGTAGAAGATTTAATGCTTTCTCTCTAAGATCAGGAACAAAGAAAAGATGCTTACTCTCAGCACTCCTATTCAACATTGTACTGGAATTCCCAGGCAGTTCAACAAAGCAGAAAAATAAATGGAAGGAATATATATTGGAAAGGGAAAAATATAACCGTTTCTATTCACAGATAACATAATAGTCTATGTAGAATACTTTAAAGAATCTGCTCCTAGAACTAACAAGTGAGTTTAGCAAGGTCTTAAGATACAAGAGCAACACACAAAAATCAATACTATTTCTAGATACCAGGAATGAACAACGGGAAATCAAAATTGTAAACAAAATAATTACAATAGCACCAAAATTTATGAAATACTTAAGTGTAAGTCTAACAAAATACATGTAGGATCTGTATTTGGAAAGCTATGACACTGATGAAAGAAATTAAAGAGCCAAAGAAATATAGAGGCAGATTGTGTTTATGGATTAAAGACATAGTAGTGTTTAAGATGTCAGTTTTCCCCAAATTGGTTGATTATAGATTCGATAGAATCCCTACAAAAATCGCAGCAGAATCTTCTGTAGATATTTCAACTTGATTCTATTCCTTTTTTGAAAATTCAAAGGAAGTAGAATAGCCAAAACAACTTTGAAAATGAAGTCAAAAGACTCATGTTACTTGATACCAACTACCAGTGGGAAGAGGAGAACCTATTCAGTAAATGGTGCTGGGAAAACTGGCTGACCACATGCAGGAGACTAAAAAAAGACCCCTACCTATCACCACACACAATAATCAAGTCCAAATGGATCGAAGACCTAAATGTAAAACCTCAAACTATAAGAATCCTAGAAGAAAATGAAGATAACACCCTTATGGAAATGGGAATAGGCAACCAATTCCTGATCAACTCACCATGAACAAATGCCATAAAAGATAAGACAGACAAATGGGACTTCATCAAACTGATAAACTTCTGCAAAGCAAAAGAAACCATCAAGAGAGCAGGGAAACAGCCCACAGAATGGGAAAAAATATTTTCCAACTGTATATCTGACAAAGGCCTAACATCTAGGATCTACAAAGAACTCAAATGTGCTGAAAAGAAAAAAAAAAACCATCCCATTACAAAGTGGGCAAAAGATTTGAATAGACATTTCTCAAAAGAAGACATACCAGCAGCCATCAGATACATGAAAAAATGCTCAGCCTCACTAATCATCAAAGAAATGCTAATTACAACCACACTGAGAAGAAACCACCTAACTCCAGTCTGGATGGACATCAACAATAACTCAAAAAACAACAGATGCTGGAGAGGATGTAGGGAAAAGGAAACACTTCTACACTGTTGGTGGGATTGTGAGCTAGTACAACCTCTGGGGAAACCGGTGTGGCAATGTCTAAAAGATCTAAAAATCGATCTTCCATACAACCCCACGATCCCCATTCAGGGAATATACCTGGAGGAATGCAAATCACTCTATGAAAAAGATATCTGCACATGAATGCTTATTGCAGCATTATTCACAATAGCAAAAACATGGAACCAGTCATGCTGCCCATTGAAAGTGGACAAAGAAAATGTGGTACATGTACACAATAGAATATCACACAGTCATAAAGTAAAACAAAATTATGAACTTCACAGCAACTAGCATGGAATTAGAGTCTGTAGTACTCAGTAATTTATCACAGAAATAAAGATCTGAGTACTACATGTACTCACTCAAAAGCAAACCCCGAACATTTGTCATAGTCCTATAAGAAAGGAATTGGTAGTAGTAGGACAATGCCAGGGTGGGGGGCACATAATATCAATAAGGGTACCCAAACTTTACCACGTTGACCACTTGTATACCTAACCCTGAACTGTACCCCACATCTTTAAAATAAAAAATAAATAAATAACCTAAAATAATACAGACCGTATGATATTGGTGAAAATTTAGATACATAGATCAAGAAAACTTGTGTCCAGAAATAGACCCACGCAGATATGGTTCATTCATATATGACAGACATAGAGGCAATTTAATGGAGAAATAATAATGCTTTCAAATGTTTCTATAACAAGTGGATATCCATTTGTTAAAAAAAGGACTCATATATATTGCCTGTCACATAAAAATGTATTCAAAATTACTTAAATATACAACCTAAGACTATAAAACATCTCAATGAAAACAAATGAGATAATCACTGTGATATTGTATCAAAAAGTTATACAACTCAAAAGGCATGGTTCATTAAATAAAAACACAATGAATCATAACTCTCCAACATTAAAAACCTATGTTCTGGAAAACATATTGTTTAGAGAATAAAAATTAAAGCCATAAACTTTAAGAAAATATTTGCAACCCATATATCTAAGAAAAAAATGTGTATACCAAATATATATCAAAACTCAATAATCAGCCAATAACCAACCTAATAGAAATGGACAAAAGATTTCAATGGACATTTCAACAAAGAAAATATAGGTGGAAAATAAACACCTAAAAAATTACTCAGAATTAGCAATTAGGGAAACACGAATTAAAACCGCAATGAGATACCACTATACACCTTTTGGAATATCTAAAATAACAAAAAATAAACCCAAGTGAGCATATCAATCACCAGCAAGGATATAAAACAATTGGAGCTTTCATATATTGTTCTTGGGCATGCAAAATGGTACCGTCACATCGGGAAACCCCAAATTATGAAAAAGTAGAAATCAGAAGAAAATGCATGGTCGGAGAATTGTTTATTCATTATGAAGCCTTAGAAATCAGTGAGAACATCACTAATGATGTAAATGAAGAATTGGACAAATGACATCAGTAAGCACTTCATAAAAAATGAAATGCTAATGGCAATAAACAAGTAGGAAAAAGTGCAGACCCAGTGCTAAGCAAGAAATAGAAAGCAAAATATCAGAGAAATACTATTCTTCATGATTCACCACTGACAAGGATCTTAAAAATAACAGTACTCAATATTTGTGAGAGTTCGGTAAGACATATATTCTCATAAACTACTGGTGGCAACATTATTTGTTAAAGCTCTCTGCAACATGATTTGTAAATATCTGTCATGAGCTATAAAAAATGTCATCCTCTTTGAATCAGTAATTTCACTTCTGTGAATGGATCCTAAGGAAGTAATCAAAAATGAAGACAAAGATTTATATATAAAGAAGTTCATCATGACATTATTTTCAACACTGGAACACTGGAAACAACCTTAATACACAAAAGGCTTATATTCAATTATGACACAACTATAAAACAGAATATTATTCAGTCATTAAAAATATTTATGAAGGATTTTTGAGACCTAGAAAAATACTTCTGATGCAATAAGTTTGAAAAAGCAGGATAGAAAACTGTATATATTATGGCATTGACTATATATATATATATATATGCATATATGTCTGATTTTAAGAAGGTCAGAGTTATTTATATATGGATACATGTGTGTGTGTGTGACTACAATGAAATACAACCATCAAGACTGCCAGACTAGGTTTTGTTATTCTATTTTTAAAATGCTTAAAATTTTTTATTTCTCAACACTTATAAGTGTTTTACATTAAAAAATAAATTATACTACTTTTATAATAAAAAAAAGTAATCATAATATTTCAAAGCAATGTTTTTCTTTATAGTGTATTATAAGACCTGATTTTTATATCTGCTTTATCTGGAGACTTACACTGTTTCATGACATAGTGTTGTGTAGAGGGAAAATGTCATTGATGTAGTTTTCCTTAGGATTATATGATACAAGAACCCCCACCACTCCCTAGGTAGTCATGATCTCTAGAGGCAAATATTATTTCAGTTCACAGAATCTTAGAGTTTTACTGTCCATATAATATCCATCAGTAGCATAAAAAATAGGCTTTGTTTTATCCAAACATGACTCAGAGAGAAAATTTTGTAAATCATTATAGGTTACAATATTAAAATATCTTATCAATATCTTCTAAATAGTTCCATCGCCATATAACTCACAACTCATAATGAACACAGCAAAATAAAAAGAAATGGAATGTTATTTTATTGGTACAATAAGGTAATTCAGTCAAAGTTGCTCATCATATTATATTTTCTTGGTACCTCTGTTATTATGTTTTTGTTCATGCCAAGTTGCCTAAATTTTACCAGATTCCTATATAGGAATGGCATGAAATGTGGTAGTAGGAAAATGCAAGATTTAGAAGAGATGTTTAAAGGAATTAACTAGGACAATAAGAAAATTAAGTGAAATAAACAATCAACTAAACAAGAAGAATACAAGCTAAAAATAACACTAACTTTGGGTACTATCAAGAAAATCACCTTGGAGAAATCAGGGCAGATATTGATTCAACTACACACAAAGGGTCAGGAAATAAACTTTTTTTTTTTTTTTTGAGTTGGAGTCTCACTCTGTCGCCCAGACTGGAGTGCAGTGGC
>NW_007005277.1:523601-530665 GCF_000164805.1 Carlito syrichta
CTGGGCGACAGAGTGAGACTCCAACTCAAAAATAAATAAATAAATAAATAAAAATTTTAAAAAATTTTAAAATATTATGAAGCAAAAATATTATGTATTTATAAAATTAATAATACGAAGCATGCGATATCATTAAAGATTTAATTAATGAAGTGATGTGAGATTTGGTTTTTACTGGGGAAGATATCTGTAGCTTGTGTTGAGTCATTTAAAATAAGTGGGAGGAACTTCTGATTTCTTCTTAGGATGTAGAAAGATGGAGAGTGCACTATTCCAATCCTGACAACAATAAGGACAACAAAATACTAGATCATTGTCAAATTTACATCTCACCTTGAACCTATAAGAATTCTAACATTTAGGGCAACAAAATCTAAGAAAATGCAATTGCCTTTAGGGAGAGTTGGGCATGAGCCCACTTCTTAACTGGTGTAGACCTTGAGATACCAGTAAGACAAACTCAGTTAATATTTTTAACCAATTACTAAAGATTAAATGTGGGCTAGGAAGAGAGCCCCTGTGAGACAAAGACATAACGATAATTCACAACCACTTGTAAGCTATTGCCACACATTTCACTGGGTACTCTCACAAAAAGATACTGAAGATAGAGCAAGAGTTTTAATAAAGCATCCCTTGTGGGAACAGTAGCCCTGGGCGAAAGGACATGATGCACCACCTTGGATCTTCTCTATTTTCCTTATCAAAAAAATAAAGAAATAAAGCTTAAGCCACCTAGGAAAAGCTGCAAACTCTGTTCCTTTAGTGAACTGGTAGACACCCACTGCAGCCAAAGAATGAAAACAGAACAAGACCTCTACCCATAGGGATGATGAAAAAATGTGTTTGGAAGTGGGCAGATCTACAGGTGGGGGCAGGTTAGCTTAACTCCTCACTAGACTGGCTCAACCCACAACTAGCAAATGTCCAGCAGAAGCAAAGTCATGCTCATTTCCAGGCATAACTATTTACTTCAGTCTCTACTTTCTTACACAAGAAATCTGGCTTTCAACAAAACATTGTGTCATACCAAAAAAGAAACAAAGAAAAAACATCACATCATCAAGAGACAAAAATCACTCAATGGTAGATTCGGATATGATATATATGTTGGAACTACTAAGAAATTTAAAATAACCATGATTAAGTCAAATGATCTAGTGGAAAAGGTGGATAACGTGTAATCAGGTGATTGATTTCAGTATAGAGATGGAAACTTTAATAAAGAATTAAATGGAAATACTACAAATGACAAACACAATAAGAGACTTAAAATGCTCTTTCCTACTCATCAATAGACTCAACATAGCTGAGACAAGAATCAATAAACTTGAAGACAGGTCAATAGAAGTCTGAGGCCCCGTCCTGTGGAGTGGAGAGGCTCTTAAAGGAATTTGAGAGAGCCTGGGAGATGCCTGGGAGATGTCTGGGGTTAGCTTAGCAGGGAAATCTATTCCCTGTAAATAATATGCTCACCAGGTCTGCTCTTTGAGTGGTCCTTTGCCCCTGCTTAATCTCCACCTGAGCAATACCAACACTTCAAGAGTCTTATCATTTGCCTGTGAGGCGAGTCTAACTTTTGGTCCTTGCAAAGCCCCACCCTTTCTTCTCTCCTGCAGCAAGGCCTCCAGTGGATCTCAGTAGAATTGGCATAAACACTCCCCATAGCTGAGCTCTAGACTCCAAAAGTAAACCCCTTTGTTATATAGAAAACTGAGTCTCCCTTATCCCTCTTTTCCTAGGCAATAGATAGATAAAACAGTGTGGAGTAAGTTTTCTCTCCTGGGGTGCTCTTCTCAGCACTTCCACTACCACTGAGTCAAACACACCTTACTCTTGTGCACTCTACTTCTTCTGTGCTCATAAAGTTGTTCTCAATAAATGCCATCATTGTTCACACTATGCATCGTGGTGTAGACTACCAGGTTCCAGACATAATGCCTGGCCCCCACCATGGGTACCTTGCCAGTGCCACTTGACCTGGTATCATGGGTTTTTGCAATCAGGGAAAGAGTTTAACTGGGCAGTGGTGGGAGATAGTCCACCAGGAGCAAGGTTAGCTCAATTGGCTGAGGTGATTGGTTGGTGCCTAAGAGTCATGGAAGAAGGGTGCTGTGAGAGGACTGTGAAGGAAGATAACATTGCTAATGAACTTTCCCCCGTGTTCCTCTGCATTTGGATGTAGTTTTGAGCCCTCAGGAGGAGGAGGAAGGGGAATCAGGAAGGACTCTCATTGCATTCAGGGCAGTGACTAAAGTTAATCATTGCCTTGTATTTGGGATAGGCATAGCTCCCCATTCACCACCTTCAGTGTTGCCAAGAGGATAATCACTCAGCCACCTCAGAAAGAGGGAGTTCTTCCATATGGGAAAAAAGAACGGCTGTTATTGCAGCCATAGGGGCAGTTTGAAACCAGTGTTCATATGGCAGTCTGTATAGGGAACTAGGGGGACCACCACTGGAAAGAGGCACCAGATTCCATGCGATAGGAGCTAGGTCCCTCCAGGATTGCTGTCATCTGCATGTAGAGGGGTCTTTAAAGACTTGGGATTTTATTTTGTCTGAAAGAGGAATGACTTTAGTTTTATTGAATTAAACTACAAAACAAACCCTAGAGAAAATAATACATGATACTTGTCCACAGAATAGAGAGGCAATTGTCTGGGTTGATTAATAATGCTGGGGAAAGCTATTTCTGTCCAATTCTTGACCAAGAATTTGGTGGATTTGTGAATATAGTCATGCACCACACAGTGATGTTTTAGTCTATAGTGAACTGTGTATATGACGGTGGTCTCATAAGACTATTATAATGGAGCTGGAAAGTTCCTATCACTTAGTGTCCTCATAGTCACCATAACACCCCAGTACAACATGTTACCTGTTTGGTGGTGATGGTGGTATAAATAAACTTACTGCACTGCCAGTCATATGAAAGTATAGCACATGCAATGATAATAAATGACTGTTACTGGTTTATGTATTTACGATGCTATACTTTTTGTTATTTTAGAGTGTACTTTTATTACTTATAAAAATAAAGTTAACTGCAAAACAGCTTTAGGCAAGTCCTTCAGGAGGTATTCCAGAAGAAGGCATTGATATCCCAGGAGATGACAGTTCCATTTGTGCTGTTTCCCCTGAAGACTTTCCAGTGGGACAGGATGTGGAGGTGGAAGACACTGATATTGATAATCCTAATCCTGTGTAGGCCTAGGCAAATGTGTTTACCTGTGTCTTATTATTTACCAAAATATTTAAAAAGTTAGAAAGTGTAAAAATTTAAACATGTAAAAAAAAAGCATATACAATAAAAATATAAGGAAAGAAAATGTTTTTGTACAACTGTAAAATGTGTGTGTATTAAGCTAAGTATTATTACAAAAGAGTCTATAAGAAAAGGATTGGCAGTAGTGGGAAACTGCTGGGGGGACACACCTCATCAACAAGGGTACTTGTATAAAGAACATTTACATACCTAACTCTGAATTGCACCTCACATCTTTAAAGTAAAAAATTTGTTTAAAAAGAAATATTATCTAAAACGTTAACATAGCTCTTAAAACTTAGCAATAAGAAAACAAGCAACCCAATTAAAAAATGGACCAAAGGCCTTAACAGACACCTCACTAAAGAAGATCTACAGATGGAAATCAGCATATGAAAAGATGTTCCACATCATATGTCATAAGGAAATGAAAATTAAAATGAGATACCACCACACACCTAGTAGAATAGCCAAAAATCTGGAATGCTGACAACACTAAATAGTGGCAAAGATATAGAATGACAGGAACAATCATTCATTGCTGGTGAAAATGCAAAATGGCCCAGTTACTTTAGAAGACCGTTTGACAATTTCTACAAAACCAAATGCACTCTTATCCTAAGGTCCAGCGATTGCATTCTTTGGAATTTACCCAAATGAGATAAAAAGTCAGGTCCATTCAAAAACCTGCACATGAATGTTTATAGCAGCTTTATTTATAATTGTCAAAACTTAGAAATAACCAAGATACCTTTCAGTAGGTGAATGGATAAACTGTGGTACATTCAGAAACAGTGATATTTTATTTAGTGCTAAAAATAAATAAACTATCAAGCTATAAAAAGAAATGGAGAAAACTTAAATTCCTATTACTAAGTGAAAGAAGCCAGTTCGAAAAGCCCTCAATTTATATGATTCCAACTATATGACATTGTGGGAAAGATAAAACTATGAAGACAGTAAAAAGATCAGTGGTTGCCATGGCTTGGGGGAAGGGTTAAACAAATGAAACATAGAAGATTTTTAGGGCAATGAAACTATATTGTATGATATAATAGTGGATATATGTCATTCTACATCTGTCAAGACCTATGTACAACACCAAGAATGAACCCTAACATACACTATTGACTTAGGATGATAATGATGTGTCAATGTAGGTTCATTAATTGTAACAAATGTACAATTCTGGTGTGGGATATTGATGGTGGGGGAAGCTGTGTAAGGAGGGTATGGGATATATGGGAACTCAGGATTTTCTGCTCAATTTTGTTGTGAACTTACAAGTGCTCTAAACAATAAAGTCTACTTAAAGAGGAAAAAAAGAGTCAAAAAGTTTTTTACAAAAATTTAAAACTATAAAATAAATTAGTTACAATAAAATTAATTTATTATGAAAAAGAAAACATTTTAAATCAATTTAGTGTAGCCTAAATACACAGTATTTATAAAATCTCACTGAAGACTCTTCTCACTGAAGGAAGCTATTACCCTAACTCAAAGGAGACAATAATACAAAGAAGCCCCAGAATGTCTCAGGTTTCTATGTAGGAAGGAAAAAATTGAACCAAGCAAGGAAGGACAGAGGACCTGTTCCAGTTTCTCTGGCTGTATGACAAGTGACCCCTAAACTTGGTGTTCTACAACAATGACAACATTTATTTTTCTCATAAATCTACAATTTGAGCAAGGCATGGTTGGGATAGTTCAGTCTCTGTTCCAGCCACCATCAATATGTGAGCCAAAGACTAGAAGCTAGAATCATCTGAAAGTTCCCTCACTCATATGTCTGGAAGCTGTTTTCTAGCTGTTGTCTAGAACCTCAACTAGGGTTATTAGTCAGTCAGATTACCAACATGTGACTTCTCTGTGTGGTCTCTGATAGTGACTGGGTTCCAAGGGCAAAAGTGTCGAGTGAGAGTCAGACTCTCATCTTCTCTAGCCTCACTTTGTAAGCCATTCAGCATCGCTTCCATTGCCTTCTAGTAATTAGAAGTAAGTACCTAAAGCTGACATATATTCAAAGGGTGGGAGAATCAGACTCCACTTTTTGTGGAAATCAAATAATTTCTGGATCTGTTTTAAAACCACTACCATCTGTCCATTGGCTACAAATTACCTACATTCCTTCCATATACAAATTACACTGAAACCCGCCCAAGATCCCACAAGTGTTATTCATTCCAGCATCAGACTCAGGCTCATCATCCTTCTTAACCAGGTGTAGGTGTGGCTGAGGATCCTCAGGTGTGTTTCCTTGAGTAAAGCTACTTAAGCACAGCTTATCTCAAGCGGAATACCTGTGAACTAAAAAAGTACATTTTCACCCAACCATTGTTAATAAGGCATAAGATAATCAATTTTCCACTAACGGAGGTAAATGAGATGCACCAAAGGCATTAGTCCATAGCAATTCTGAAATCTAGCCAAGCACACATTCCCAGTTCCTCACTTAAGTCTCAGTCCTGTGAATTCCTCAGAGTGAGGGACCTTGACTTTGTCCCTTACCTCTGTTCTTGTCATCTTTTCTATTAGTTAACTATTTCTGCATAACAAATCATCCCAAAACAAATCATCCCAAAACTAGAGGCTTAAAACAACAATTATTATTATCTCTCACTATTTGTGAGGGGCTAGGATTCAGTAACAGTTTGGCTGGAGGGTTCTGGCTCAGGGTCTCTTGTAAGGTTGCTGTCAGATCTTGGGTAGGAATGCAATCATCTGAAGGCTTAACTAGGTGGAGATTCCACTTCTGCCATTAAGATACAGTTTAAGGTAGTCACATACAGACAAGGAAGAAGAATCATTACACAATGGAGTTACCTTGGTTAGGTTGCTAACAGAATATAAGAACAAAATATGAAAATGTAACAATGGGGTTTTGCAAAGCATACAATTACAAGGAACTTATGGCTAGGGATTTTTGTAACCGTCAGCAGAAAATGGTTAGTACGACCTGCCCAAAGGAGACAAAGCTGGGGGTCTGTGGTCATGGGAACATTACTGTAATTACACGTAGGCATTGATTCTAAGGTCAGGCAGGTAACTAAGATGAAAGTTTTAAACAAAATGGAGTAAGCTCGTTAATATTATTATTTTGCTAGGAATTTAATTTTATTAACTGATTTAGCTCATTTTAAAAAGACAAATCGTGTATTGACTATGTAGACAGAGATCCCTGAATAGTCTTATATAACTCTCCCAAGCAGTAGTTCACAGTGAAGACTTATTTGGGTACTGAAGTTTTCATCCCCAACCCAACTGAGCTTTGATGACCTTTCTGGCATCCTATTCTCGGTGACTCTGAGGAAGTCACTAACACCTGGAAAAATCCAGAGTCCCTGTTTCTTCTGCCCTCTTTGGTGCTTTCCTAATTAACTACACTCATGTTAAACTCCTTCATTCTCTCAGGTGTGGAATCATGCTCCTATTCTGCCATCTAACTTCCCAGCAGGATTGAAAACTATCCCTAAGGAATCTGATGGTCTTCTTTTCCATCCTAGCACAACCACACTTGCTCCACACATCACTATGCCCTAAAAGCACACAATTTACCTTTCCAATGGAGAATTGTCATTGCCACGTGGAATAGGACCTTGAATCTGTGTGGTACCCTTTGTGCAGTTCATCTCGGGACTTGTTTTTTTGTTTTTGTTTGTGTTTTGTTTTTTTGTGTTTTTTTGTTTTGTTTTGTTTTTGAGTTGGAGTCTCACTCTGTCGCCCGTGGCCGCTCCCGGCCACCACAGCCTCGACCTGCCGGGCTCCGGCGATCCTTCCACCTCAGCCTTCCGAGTAG
>NW_007005277.1:530773-531389 GCF_000164805.1 Carlito syrichta
CGCCAGGTTGCCCAGGCGGGTCTCGAACCCGCGGGCTCAGGCAATCCACTCACCTCAGCCTCCCAAAGGCGCGGGACTACAGGCTGAGCCACGAGCGCGGCTGTTTTTTTGTTTTTTTAATGCGCATAGCCAACTGTACACTGCTTTCTTTAGAAATAACACACCTCTATCACTCTGAAACTAGTTCTATAGTCTTCATAGTGATTCCTCCAGAATATGTCTTGAAGGTCTTTGACACCAACACTGGGGCTCTCTTTGTAGTATCAAAGAAGTGGTCTTTCACCATTATGTGTAACCATTCTGGACTTGGATTGGCACTTATGAGACCAAGACATGATCAGTGACCTTACTGACTACCCTTAAAAGTACATTGCCCAAGCCGGGCTCGGTGGCTCAGCCTGTAATCCCGCGCCTTTGGGAGGCTGAGGTGAGTGGATTGCCTGAGCCCGCGGGTTCGAGACCCGCCTGGGCAGCGAGACCTCATCTCTACAATAAATCAAAAAATCAGCCGGGCGTGGTGGCACGTGCCTGTAATTCCGGCTACTTGGAAGGCTGAGGCGGAAGGATCGCTGGAGCCCAGCAGGTCGAGGCTGCGGTGGTCGGTAGCGGCCACTGC
>NW_007005277.1:531431-555974 GCF_000164805.1 Carlito syrichta
CCCAGCAGAGGCTGCGGTGGCCGGGAGCGGCCACTGCCCTCCAGTCTGGGCGACAGAGTGAGACTCCAACTCCAAAAAAAAAAGTACATTGCCCAGAACCACCCAAAACTACAATCCTGAACAGAAGAACCTTGACTCTCCTACCAGGTCATGTGGATAAACACATAGCCCTGGATGGAGTATTTGTTGTGGAAAACCGTCTACTGCTCTCAACTTTGGCACCATCTCAGGAGCAGGCTCCTGGTTCTTTCTCAGTCTGTACTTGGAGTTTTTCTCCTCTTAGCTTAACCTAGGCTCCAAGATGGGTTGCAGCTGTTCTTTATGTTTTGCGATCTCTCTCATTATGCAGTGACTCCTCTGATGCTGTCAGCAAGTTTTTAAGGGTCTACTTAAAATCTTATTTTCCCAATGAGGAAGCTTATAGTTAATGAGTCTTGAAGGTCAAAAGACAGACTTAGGCCAAACCTCTGGTCTCTGACGGCCACAGGGTGGGATAGCCCTTTCTAATGGATAGGGAGTGAGTTGGTTCAGCAGGTCTGAACCCGCTG
The DNA here is from genome assembly GCF_000164805.1 of Carlito syrichta. Taxonomy (NCBI): domain Eukaryota; kingdom Metazoa; phylum Chordata; class Mammalia; order Primates; family Tarsiidae; genus Carlito; species Carlito syrichta. The sequence continues at coordinate 531,980 of NW_007005277.1, forward strand.
ATGAAAGGACTGCAAATTCTATCACCAACATTGATATTCAAATTCTCTCACTGACCACCTGAGTAGTAAGGTTACTTTTTCGGCCAGGAATTCTGATTGTTTCATAGAAAACTAGCCACTCTCTACTCTATCTTAATCTAACCTATAAATATGTAAATTGGCCACAGGGAGGTGTTTTTTTTAATTGACCTACACTTCCAGCTCTGCTGCCCAAGCATGCCTCTCTAAGTAATAATGCTGGGACTTGGGGGATGCCTTGTGCTCTCTCTTTTCCTGCTCTAAGTTGTTCTCAATACACTTACCATCACATACACCATAGGTCACTAATGTGTGTGTCACCATACAACTGGACACCAGTTTGGTTGCCATGTAAGCACTCTACAAAGTAGCACCACATAAGCTCTAAGGGCCCCCTGGGTCTCCATATGGGGTAAAAGACAGGTTCAAGGATCCTAATTTGGAAATGGACTAGGGTCTGCTAGCCTTCCCTGAATATGGACAGAGGGGATTGGATGTCCTAGTTCATTCAGGATACTTTAACTTACAGATGCTATGTCCTACACAACATGCAAGTGGAGGTAACATAGGAGGCCTCAACATAGAATAAGGTTACCCAGTGCTATGGTTTGGTGATGGTGTCTCTTCTAACATTCATGTTAAAACTTAATCCTCAGTGCAACAGTATTAAGAGTTGTGGCCTTTAGGATATGATTGCGTTGTGACGGCTCCACTAATTGATGGGATTAGGTACCCTTATAAAAGGGCTTGATGAGGAAGCTTTTCATTCCCTTTTGCCATGTGAAGACAGAGTTCCTTCCCTCTAAAGAATACAGCAACAAGATACCATTATGGAAAAAGAGAGTGCCCTCATCAGACACCATCTTGGACTTCCCAGCCTTTAGAACTGTGAGAAATAAATTTATGTTCTTTATAAATTATCCAGGTAAGATATTTTGCTATAGCAGCACAGATAGATTAAGACCTGGTCATATTATTACTCCTTTATCATGCTGTATGGACATTTACCTAGGATATTTAACTCCAAGCTAGGAGGAAACTTTCTTAATGTATTCAGTTGACAGGACACTGGAAAAAAAAGAAAGAAGCCTAAACTTTTATGCTGAGAGTGATAACAAGCTAGGCCATGGGCAGTTGGCAGGACCCAGATAAAGGGCTTCATGGGCTATGACAGATAAGTCCAAGACGCAACCAAACTCACTTCAGTAGGCATATGGCTTCAATTAGATATTCCCCCCTTTGTTCCATTCCTCTAAGAATTCTGCTTAAACTTAATAAACAGGAAAGATATAGAAGACTGGTTTTTAAAACTTCAGAAGGAAGATTAAGATTTTCTTTATAGAAACAAGAAAAAAAATCTTAATTCTAGAAATCTTCTCTTAGGGTTGCAGGTACTTTTAGTCATTCACCTACCTATGCACATAGCAACATTACTTGATGTTCCTCTGCTTTCCTTTGCAATCAAAACCCAGCAGGGTCAAGCATGTACATTGAGAGAATTTTACTGTAGAGTGCCTTTTTTTTTTTTTTTTAAGAAATGATTCGAAGCTATGAGAGATTTTTTTTCCAAAAAAAGCCATTTGAAGCTAATGACTGTTCCAGCTCTTGTGCATCAAATGCCATTTACAAGGTCAGTGAGTGGAATAAAAAGGAAAATGACAGGCTTTGAGGAGAGACATGGCTGGCATTTAACTACCAAAAAACACAAAAATGGAGGGGTTTCTTTGTTTTTTTTTTTTTTAGGAGGCCCAGAGTACAGACTGCAACGAGAGCAAGGGAGAGAAAAATGCACTGTGACTTGGGAAGAAAGGACAAGGGGGCAGTGAGAGGTGTGGTGGCATGAAAAAGGAAAAGGTACTTATGGGAAGAAAGAGGAAGGATGATTTCTTCCCAGCTTTGAAAACTTTCATAGCCTTCAGGTTTCAAGATGGAGATATGAGCTCATGTGTTTATCCCACCTCTGTCCTAGAAACTCATTATAAGGAACAAGGAGATACAAAATAAAAAAGAAAGTCTACAGCAGCATTGAAACATAAGAAGGGGAAAACAGAGAACAAAAGAAACCTTAGGGACTTCTGGACAATATGAAGCATGTATTAATCAGGATTCTAAAGAGAAACAGAACCAGTTGGATGTATATATAGATCAGATATAATAATGATTATAAGGAATTGGCTCATGCAATTATGGAGACTGACAAGTCCCAAAATCTGCAGAGTAAGTTAGTATTATGGAGACCCAAGAGAGCCAGTGGTGTAACTCTAGTCCAAAGGCTAGTAGGCATAAGACCCAGGAAGAGCTGATGTTTCAGTTTCTGTTCAAGTCCAAAAACAGGAAAAAGTCAATGTCCAAGTTAAAGGCAGTTAGAAAGGAAGAATTCTCTCTTACTCAAGAAAAGCATTTTTGCACTATTTAGACCTTAAACTGATTGAATGCTGTCCACTCAAATTGTAAACAATTTGCTTTACACAGTCTACTGATTTAGTGCTAATCTCATCCAAATATATATATACCTTCACAGACACTCTCAGAATAATGTATGAACAAATATCTAGGCACCCCATAACCCAGAGAAGTTGACACATAGAATTAACTGTCACAAATCAGATGAGATTTTTTAAATTGCTGATCTATGGTGCCCAGCACATAATTCCATAGCCGAATTTGGGTTGGAGGATAGGGGTCTGCCCATAAGACAGGGATGGATAGGGGTCTGCTCTGTCCACCAGAGCCCCTGGAAAAAAAGAACAAAGAAAACAAAGCTTTGATGCTGAGTATGATAGCAGACTAGGGCACAGGCAGTTGGCAGGACCCAGATTAAGGGCTTCATGGGCTATGACAGAGAATAGTAGTTCTGATCACATGCCGGCCCCCAAGATTTGCTTGGTGTAGACTGTTTAAAAAGAAAATATGGGAGTACCAACTAAAAGGGCGCTCTTCCACCATGTCCCTCATTTATCTTACTTCCTGCTAAAGCTCTATCCAGGTATTGATGTATGCCTAAACCCTACCAGGCTGGATGAGAAGGGCATGCTAAGATGCTGTTAGGAGAATGTTGGGAACCTCACCGGAGCCCTGCACATAAAGCACTACTCACATCTGCTCTCACACTTTCTATCCCACTGCCTCTACGCAGGGATCTAAACAAGGGAGGGCTGAAGATAATAGATGAAACTATGACTCAGCGCCCAAGCTGACTTGAGGAGGCAAGATGACCACGTTGATCCCCTTCTCCTCCTGTCTTTTATTCCCTTTTATCCCTAGTTGGAAAAATCTTTGAGCATGATAATGTATCCAAAGATATGCAATGGGTGGCCCAGAAAAACTAGAAGAAGAAATTCTGCTTGTTTCTATTACAATGACTCTGAAAGACCCAAGTTTCTCTTCAGAGGATCTTGGAGGTCTACAAATCCTCTCAGGAAATGTCAGAAGAACATAAGTGTGTGTGGGGGGAGGGTGGGAGGGAGCAGGGGCAGCCATGTGCCCTAGGCTTAATACTAATTTCTTCAGGATTACTTCACAGTTCCCTTTGAAGGCATAGCTCTGGTCACACACAGGCACCCCTACATTCTTAAGGCTGTGGTAGAAGGAGATGGAAAGTCAGGGATCAGGCAGCTGAGGCAAAACTCTATCTTGTAAAGAACTCTGGGGACTTTGGGGGCTAACACCCACCAGGGCACAAGTTGATGAGAGGAAAAAAACGTACTCAGCAAAGCTGAAAACATACCTCGTGGTTTAAAAACGTGCTCAGCAAAGCTGAAAACATACCTCGTGGTTTCACTTCTCCCCTCACAACCACTGGGAAAGCAAAAACAAAGCAAAACAAAAACTAGAGTTTTCCTTGTTTCTCTTTGTCAGGGATTAAATAGTTTGAACAGGAGTGTCTACAATCTTGGGGAAAAACCACCACACATTATAATAATAAAATAAAATAAATCTACCTCTTAAAGAGTGAGCAAAAAAAAAAAAAAAAAATTACCACCAGATCCCAATAGACTCAATAATACAGAATGGTCTCCTGAGGAATCACGCTATGACAAGTCTCCTCCAAGAATCAGGGGACAATTTTTACAAACCTCTAGATCACTCTCTCAAAGTCGTTTAAGAGGACATTACATCGATGAGAAGAGAGAACTCTGAAATCAAAACATTACGCTGAATTATACAAAATCCTGATTGTTTTCATGGCATGTGTTATTCTGACCTACAACATTAGCAGTTTTGTATAGATCAACCAAACAGATTGCTTACCAATGAAAAACTGAAAAGTCAATAAGCTTGGAATACTGATAGAAATAGACATAATTGATATAATAAGAATTAAGTCGACAGCTATGCATAAGAACAAAATAACTTAGTGGTTCCGTTTGAGAAGTTATGGCAGAATTTAGAAGTAAAAGATAAAGAGATTAAGATAAGTAATAAACAGGTAAGAATTTCCAATCACAAAAGAAAGAATTGAGCAAATGGAAGAGAAATGACAATAAAAGACCTTTTTAAAAAATTCCTTTGCAACTTCATACCTACTAGGACAGCTATTATTTAAAAAAAAAAAGATAATAACAAGAGTTGGTGTAGGTGTAGGGAATTTGGGGCCCACATACACTTCTGGTGGAAATGTAAAATGGTGCAACCAGTTTGGAAAACAGTCTGACAGTTCCTCAAGAGATTAAATAAACATGGAGTTACAGCTTAGTAATTCCATTCCGAGGTATATACCCAAGAGAAATCAAAACACAAAAAAACTGTTCATAAATGTTCATGGCAACATTATTAAAAATAGCCCCAAATTGAAAATGATCCAAATAGCCATCAACTGATGAATAAACTAACAAAATGATGCTGTATATCCACACAGTGGGTTATTATTTAGCCATAAAGAGGAATGAAGCACTGATATGTGCTACAATACAGACGAGTCTTTTAAAAATTTTAGATTTGGCCTGGCTTGGTGGCTCAGCCTGTAATCCCAGCACTTTGGGAGACTGAGGTGAGTGGATTGCCTGAGCCCGGGGGTTCAAGACCCACCTGGGCAATTTTGCAAGACCTCATATCTACAATAAATTAAAAAAAAATTAGCTGGGCATGGTAGTGCGTGCCTGTAGTTCCAGCTACTCGGAAGGCTGAGGCGGAAGAATCGCCATAGCCCAGCAGGTCGAGACTGTGGTGGCCGGGAGCCTGCCACTGCAATCCAGTCTGGGTGACAGAGTGAGACTCCAACTCAAAAAAAAAAATTAGATTTAAGGGGCACATGTGCAGGCTTGTTACATGGGTATAGTGCATGATAGTGAAGTTTGGGCTATTGAGTTTGTCACTGAAGCAGTGAGCGTGGTACCCAATGGGTGGTTTTTCCACCCTTAAGTGGTGAGCATGGTACCCAATGGGTAGTTTTTCAACCCTTAACCCTTCTTTCCCCTTTAGGGAAAGAGTATCTGTTTCCCAGTGTCTGTTGTTTCCAATGAATGAAACTTGAAAAGCAAAATCTCAATTTCTCAACCAACTCATCTTCAACAAAGCCTTCACCACTCACTACTGGGGAGAGGAAAACCTATTCAGTAAATGGTGCTGGGAAAACTGGCTGACACAGGGAGAAGATTGAAACAGGACCCCTACCTATCCCCATACACAAAAATTAACTCTAAATGGATCAGAGACCTAAACGTAAAACCTCAAACTACAAGAACCTTAGTAAACGCAGGAGATACCCTTATAGAAGTGGAACTGGCAACCAATTCCTGATCAAAACTTGAGGTGCCCATGCCATAAGAGATAAATAGACAACTTGTCATTAAACTGACAAGCTTCTGCAAAGCCAAAGAAACCATCAAGAGAGCAGGGAGACAGTCCACAGACTGGGAAAAAATATTTGCCAACTCTATGTCTGACAAAGGCCTAACTAACATCAAGGATCTACTAGGAACTCAAACATGCTGAAAAGAAAAAACAAACAGCCCTATTACAAAGTGGGCTAAAGATATGAATAGACACTTCTCAAAAGAAGACATAAGAGCAGCCAACAGATATATGAAAAAATGTTCAGCCTCACTAGTCATCAAGGAGATGCAAATTAAAACTACATTGAGCCGGGCTCGGTGGCTCAGCCTGTAATCCCACGCCTTGGGAGGCTGAGTTGCCTGAGCCCACGGGTTCGAGACCCGCCTGGGCAGGCGAGACCTCATCTCTACAATAAAACCAAAAAATCAGCCGGGCGTGGTAGCGCATGCCTGTAATTATGGCTACTTGGAAGGCTGAGGCGGAAGGATCGCTGGAGCCCAGCAGGTCGAGGCTGCGTGGCTGGGAGCGGCCACTGCACTCCAGTCTGGGTGACAGAGTGAGACTCCAACTCGAAAAATAAATAAATAAATAAATAAATAAATAAATCTACACTGAGATACCACCTAAGTCCAGTCAGAATGGTCATCATCAATAACTCAAAAAATAACAGATGCTAGAGAGGATGTGGCGAAAAGGGAACACTTCTACACTGTTGGTGGGAGTGTAAACTAATAGAGCCTCTGTGGAAATCAGTGTGGCGATTCCTAAAAGTTCTAAAAATCAACCTTCCATATGATCCCACAATCCCCCTACTGGGAATATACCTGGAAGTACTCAAATCATTCTATAAAAAAGATACCTGCATACGTATGTTTATCGCAGCATTGTTCACAATAGCAAGAACATGGAACCAACCATGCTGCCCATCAAAAGAGGACTGGATTAAAAAAAAATGTGGTACTTATACAAATGGAATATTATGCAGCCATAAAGAAGAATAAACTCATGAACTTCACAGAAACCTGAATGAAATTAGAGAATACTGAGTGATCTTTCACAGAAACAAAGATCTGAGTATCACAAGTTCTCGGTTATAAGTGGATCTTGAACTACTGTAGTACTATAAGAAAAGGATTGACAGTAGCAGGAAACTGCGGGGGTTGGGGGGGTGGGGAGGTGGGATTGACAATAGTCGATATCTGCCAGGGGAAGGGGACACACACTTCATCCACAAGGGTACTTCCACAATGAATATCTGTATACCTAACTCTGAATTGTACCCCACAATTTTAAAAGAAAAAGAAAAAGAAAGCATGAGAGAAAGAAAAAAAAGTTTTGCTGAGTGAGAAAAGTCAATCACAAAGGACCAGGAGTCTTTTGTGATGACATTTAGTCTAAAATAGGCAAATCTATAGAGAAAAAAATATAACAACCCCCCTTTATGCAACTTTTTGCTTTCTGTGGTTTAGTTATCCATAATTAACCATGGCCCAAAAGCATTAAGTGGAAAATTCCAGAAACAAGTGTAAGTTTATAAAACTTATAAATATATTTTAAACTGCGTGCCATTCTGAGTAGTGTGATAAAGTCTCTTGCAGTCTCGCCCTGTCCTGCCTGGGACGTGACCTATCCGTACGACCAGCGTACCCACACCGTCTACTCCACCTGGCTGTCAGTCATTAAGTAGCTGCCTTGGTTTTCACATCAACTGTTGCGCCTGAGTCCAAAACACCCTTATTTTACTTAATAATGGCCCCAAAGCGCGAGAGTAGTGATGCTGGAATATTGTTAGAATTGTTCTATTTTATTATCATTTATTGCTGTTGCTCTTTTACTGTACCTAACTTATAAATTACACTTCATCAAAGATGTATAAATATGGAAAAAGGCACAGTATATAAAGGGTTGCATTGTTTCAGGCATCTGCTGGGGGTCTTGGATCATATCTTTGGTGATAAGGGGAACTTTTAGAGGATGTTAGTGGTTGGTTGTCCATGGCTGGAGGGAGGTGGGTGAGGAATGAGGAGCGACTGCTCATGCGTATGGGGTTCCATGGGGGCGATGAAATGATATTAGAATTGATCGTGATGATGGCTGCAGTACTCTGTGAATATATTAAAACCACTGAATTGCACACTTTAATAGGTTATTATTGGTATGTGATTTATATCTCAACAAAGTTGTCATATTAAACAAGTTATCTTGAATGCTAGGGTTTCATTCTTTTTTATGGCTGAATAGTATTCCATATGTAAATATACAATATTTTCTCCATCCATTCCCCTAGCACTGTAGGATGACTATAGTTAACAGTAACATGTTATAGAGATTCAAATAGCTAGAAGGAATATTTTCCCAACAAATAAATGATAAATGTCTGCGATGCTAGATATGCTAATTAACCTGATCTGACTCCTATGGTATATGTATTGAAACATCATTATAGACCCTATAAATATGTACAGTTATGTATCAATTAAAAAATAAAATATAAAAAGTTACCTTGGGCAAATAATATCTTAAGCTTTAAAGTCCCATCAATTTCCCAAACCACTAATAAAAAAGAAAAGCAGAAAGCATACTCTGGTGAATCACTATTATTTCAAGCAAAAAATAAATATCCTACAAGTCTAGGTAGAACATCCAGACTACCTAGAAATAAAAAGAATTAGATTGGCCTTAGGGTTCTCTTTCTTAATTATAAATGTCAAAAGAAAATACCATAAAAGCCTTGTTTCCAGGGTTTCAGGCTACTATAGACATTAAGGAAAGCAGAAAAATATCCCTACACAAGCAGAGACTTAACACATCCATCCACTCTTACCTGAAACAATAATTTGATAAAGTCTCCTACCTACCAAATAAAAGACTTAAAAAAAAAATCCTAAAGCGTGATCTGCCATATACAGATGGTCCCTGATTTATGATGGTTCCAGTTAGGATTTTTTGACTTTATAATGGCGTGAAAGTGCTACAAATTCAGTAGAAACCGTACTTCAAGCACCCAAACACCATTCTGATTTTCACTTTTAGCACAGTATTCAATTACATGAAATCTTCAGCACTTGTGGTGAAGTAGGCTTTGTTTTAGATGATTTTGCCCAACTATGAGTTAATATATATGTTTGATCATGTCTAAGATAGGCTAGCCTAAGCTAAGCTATTTAGTATGTTAAGTGTACTAAATGGGCTTTCTACCGATGACATTTCCAACTCGGGATGCGTTTATTGGAACATATACCCGTCATAAGTCAAGGAGCATCTGAATAAGAAAAGGAATAGAGCACTGTAGATAGACATAAACCTGAAAAAAAAGACAAGGTGACACGAAGCCAAGCAGTAGTTTTAATGACAGTGGGCAATCTGTTTGTACTCCACTAAGTTTCCTAGTAGCTGTCTATTGTTGAACACCCAGCGTATGCCAGTACCTAACTAAGATTATTGCTTTTTTTTCTTTTTTTGAGTTGGAGTCTCACTCCGTCACCCCGACTGGAGTGCAGTGGCCGCTCCCGGCCACCGCAGTCTCGACCTGCTGGGCTCCGGCTATCCTTCCACCTCAGCCTTCCGAGTAGCCAGAATTACAGGCGTGCGCTACCACACCTGGCTGATTTTTTGATTTATTGTAGAGATGAGGTCTCGTTGCCTAGGCGGGTCTCGAACCCGTGGGCTCAGGCAATCCACTCACCTCAGCCTCCCAAAGGCGCGGGATTACAGGCTGAGCCACCGAGCCCAGCAGATTATTGCTTTTATTATCATGTTTAATTCTCTCACTGACTCTATTAAGGAAGCATTGTCACTTCCATGTTGCTGAGGAAGAAACCAAGGCTTCGAGCAGACTTTTAAACCTTAGCACTGAGAACATTTGAGGCTGGTGATTCTTTATGATGGGGGCTGTCCTCTGCATGGTAGGATGTTTCACAGTATCCCAGGCACTAGATGCCAGTAGTGTCCCCAGATACTGACAAATGTCCCTTGGGGAGCAAAACTGACCCCAGTTGTAAACTAGTGCCTTACAGTGATCCAACAATTTACCCAGTTCAAAGCCAGACCTGTCTGATTGTAAATATTTCTATGAGATAAGCAGCAGTCCCCAACCTTTTGGCATCAGGGAATAGTTTCATGAAAGACAGTTTTTCCAAGAACCTGGGAGAGGGAGATGGTTTTGGGATGATTCAAGTGCATTACATTTATTATGCACTTTATTTCTATTATTATTACACTGTAATATATAAAGTAATTATACAACTCACCATAATGCAGAAGCAATAGGAGCCCTGAGCTTGTTTTCCTACCACTAGACTGTCCCTTTGGGGGTGATGGGATACAGTGACACCCAAAGTGTCTAGTCTACTCTGTAATCTCGTTTTGGTTGTTGTCAGTGCAGAAAACCCTGCTTCACAGAGACAGGCTGTTAGAAATGGAAGCAGGCTTTTCAGCAATTATCTGATAGGAGGTGGAGCTCAGGCAGTAATGTGAGCGATGAGGAGTGGCTGTAAATATAGATGAAGTTTCGCTTGCTCACTTGCCCACCACTTACCTCCTTCTGTGTGGCCTGGTTCCTAACAGACCACCGACCAATACTTGTTTGTGGACCACCGACCAATACTTGTTAGGGAGCCCTGAGGTAAAGGATTAGTAACAAATTTATAGAAAGAATCATTCTAGAATTCTGAAATCCTGGGTTCCTATTCTGACACCACCACAAACAACTTTTTAACCTTGGCCAATAATACCTCATCTGTCTCTGAAGCCCTTTTCTGCAGTGACCGATGTGGCAGTTGGGTTTAGGGAACTGGAAACTATTTAGGTTGATGCTCTGGGGTGCTAAGGAGAACAAAGCTGCTTTGAACTCACACTACTTCAGCTACATCAAACAGGATTCCTCTGAACTCTTGAAGGTCTCTTAATATGATTTCAATCTCTCATAAGAAAAGATCCAGTTCTCTTTTCTTAATTAGGCAGTCTGGCCAGTTAAAATGACAGATTTTCCTGTGAGAAATATCATGACTTGGCATTGATTTTAGTACTCATAAAAACCCTAGAACAATGTAAAACCATGAACAACATCATTATCAACGAAGAGGCCATCAGGGTCCCTTGTCCAAGTCACCTCGTCTACTCCAGGAAGGTCAAATAATTTTAATATTTAGCCTATGCTAAGGAAAATTCAGGATGATAAATCTGCTACTTTTGAAAATTCTAACATGCTTTCTAAAACAAAAGAAACCTTTAATACATTCAGAGTAATTATAAAGATGTTTGGTCAAAGTTATAGATCATATTTCAAGAAATGTAGCTTTATACTTTCTGGAGTATAACAACAACTTCTACCAACAAATCCAAGGGGTTGCCAAGGGATATTCAACCAGAACAGCTTCAACAAACTTAGACTATTTGAAATAACATATATAAAATTTTCATATAGACTATAACATTTTAGATCTACTCTGTTTGAATGATCAGAAATTCCAGACTGTTGAAAACTGACCTCGGGTTTTTACTTCAAATATTTTTTCTTATATTAAGTCAAGTCATTATTATATAGACAGCCCCTCCCCTTATTAGGGGAGGTCATTGGAAGACAAATATATGCACTTCTAATATCACAATTAAAGTGATCATTTGATTCCAGTTTATCTTATAGTTCCTGTTCCTCTTTAGCTATGAACCTACATTCACAATGAAATTTAACCTTTTGGACATCCACATGACACAAAGGAACCCAAAAATGAAGCTTAAACTTGTGAGACCAACAATAAAATTCAGATTTCCATCATATCTTTCTAGTAGGCTAAAGACAGAGCACAAAATCAAGCACATTTTGGTCTTGTTAAAGGATGTAGGATTCTTAATCTTCCCAGTTTGGGATCTCTTCAGTAGAGAAAGATTATGTGAACCACTCATTAAAGATCTAATTTACACACAAAGCCATTCAATTCTTCATTCAATCAACATATTTGGATCATTTATTTTTTCCCAGACACAGGGCTTGGATCTGAAACAAGGGGTGCCCAGTTGCTTGACAGCCTGTCTGTCATATTAGTGTTTTGTTTTTTTTTATTAACTCCGCATGTTTTAGTTATCAGAGCTGTTTCTTTCCCTCTTATAGCTTTGTTTGCTTCAGGAACAATACCTAAAATTTAAATATTAAGTGTCTCTGGGGAAGGATTCCGTAAATACTGCTATTAACAAGACTCCCTCAGAGTGTGGTGCCTTCATAGCCCACATGGGGGCGCCACACATTCATTGTTCCCTAGCCTTGGTCCAGGAGGCCCCATGATCTCAAAGGGTGACAGGAAACCATGTTCCACCAAATCCTTACTCCTGAGCAAAGGCTAGATTCTATAACATAATATAGCAGAATTAATAGGGAAAATGGTGCCGCTTTTATGAAATGCTCCTGAAGAAATCTCAATAATTTAACATTATTACTAAAATTATGATCTAAATAAACATGTATGTTCAGGTCAAGATATCTGCCCACAGGACTCCTAGACAGTCCTTATGAGTCACAACTAATTTCAAACTACTTTTTGAAAATTGTTGATATGGCTTCATCTTCTGATGACCGTGAAAAAAAAAAAAAAAAACCCCAAAAGACTTTTTATCTTTATTTCATAGTTTCTATAAAATTCATATGTAAACTATGGCTTCTGGAGCTAAAAGCAGTCAATTCTGATGGGTCATTTCACTGCCCTTTTGATTCTTATTCTTGTGCCTACCTGCCCACCCTGACATTCTCAGTGGCTCCTACTCCTGGGCTGGCAGCCATTGCTGGATCATCAAGACAAATGATCCCATCACAACCCATACTTTCAACAATTAGTTTCTTCATTCAGCTAAAATTTATTAAGTGCTCTGCTATTCCTATGCTAGGTGTGGGAGGTGCAAAGATGACTAGAACAATTTCCTATTCCTTCATGAGTTTACAATCTAATTGGGGAGAGAATTGGCAAAAAATAGAGTTGAATGTGCTAAATGCATGAATAGGGTAAAGAAACACCTTATCTATCCCTAAGAGGTCTCAGGAGACTTCTAGCAGTGTCTATGCTCAATCTAAAGACACATAGGAATTAAGCAGTCAAAAGGTTTTAGGAGGATAAGGCAATAACTTGTGCCAAGTCCTGGGAGTTTGGGGAGGGGGAAGGAACTTGGACCCATTGGTGGAACACAGAGAGTGAGGTGGGAAATGTCAAGAAATACAGCAGAGAAAAGTTAGAGAATAGAGGTGCAACAGACGAATTTTACTTGGATGACTGATGTGACCAATTTGCACTGTTGCAGTGTCATGCAAAGACTGATACATGTGACAAGCACTTCTGGTTGCCTCTTTGATACTCCTTTTCCTCTTCTCCTTTATTAACAGAACCTCAATGTATTGGGAACAGCAGTGTTTCTAATTTGAAAACTACATTTCTTGACTTCCCTTGCAAATAGGTGTGCTCTATGAGCTGCAAGCAGAATTTGTGGGGTATGGCTTCTGGAAAACTTTTTTAACAAGGGACTGTTTAGATGGCACATTCTTTTGCCCCTGTTATTCTTCCCATTGCTGCTCCCTGGAATGTGGATGGGATGGCTGTAGCAATGGCACCCATCTCGCTATCATGAGGCAGACTTGAACTTGGAAGCCACATGCTTAGAATGGCAAAGCAGAAACTTAGCCTGTTGTCCATGGAGACGCCATGCCAGCCCTAGTAACCTCCATAGATCTGAACATCCTTTATCTGAAGAAAAAAGATACATCTTTTTTTAAGTTGCTGTGATTTGTACTTTCTATTACAGACAGCAGAAACTAATCATAACTGATAAGAAAAAAAGCAAAGCTGGAGGTTAAAAAATATAACTAAGGATTTCTGCATGAAGATAGGTGGTGGCCTCAACTCAGTAGCTGGATGATGTGCAGAAAGATGTGAGAAACTTTAATGAGGTGTGATGAATAAGACTGGTGATTGATTAGAGGCAGGTGATGAGGGAAAATTTGGGTTCCAATTTTCTGGTTTTAGACAATAGAAGTGATAAATCATCATCTATTTACAACAAACTTGCTATTTAAACTTAGGCAACCTGAAAAATCTAGACTCCTTCAAATCTTCGCTCAACTTTCAACCATGCCCTCTCTCAACAAAACATGTAAATAAACTCCATAAGAGTCTAAGCAAACTTTTGAGTCAACCTTATCACTTCACATCCCCAAACCCTTTGAAGTATAAAAGCCTTTAACTTCAAGGGAAAATTTTTTAGCTGTTTTCCTTAAAAATTGAGTATGCTATAAAAATTTCATGGTGAAATTCCTTTCCAGAATTCTTAGTCCCTTTCAAAGAAAAACCTAACTGGAAAAAGGAGAGAAGTAGAGATCTTCGCAGTTTAATTCTTATCTTTTGGCAAAGGGAAGCTGTCTATCCTTCAATAGATAAGGCAGGTTTATGTACATAGATCTGTAGATTGTTACAGTATTTTCAATTCCCTAGGAAAGCATGTACATTTAGTAGGTGCAGAGAGGTGGAATGGTTTTAGAGGTTTCCTTTATTACTGAGACTGTTCCCAGCTGGCCAGTGCTAAACCTTGCACATCTTTTGAGGCCCAAATCAGGTGTCTCTGTTTTGTGAAGCCTGAAGTGCTTCACTAAATGGGAAGCAGATCTGTCTTCTCTCAACTTGCATGCTTTTAAGCGTTTATTAGATATTGTTCTCCAATAGTGGATGTAACTGAGCCAATTCAAATCAATTGAGAATACTGGGCATATTATATCCATAAAACTAATGATCTTACTCCTGGAAAGAACTCTGGGGTCTTTCTTTTCTTCCATTTTCACAAAACAGAAAACCTGCTTTCTGCAGTGCAGCAACTCTTCATTGTCGTGTTACCTAGAGAGGCACTAACCACATTGAAACTTAACTTATGACAGGCTTTGCTCTCAGCACCATGTTGAAGCTATCACACCCGTTCTAGTCATTTCATTTTGCAGCCTTGTAGGAAATTGAAAGAAGATGTTAAGAACAAGGCAGTTAGTCATTTCACTGCCTGACTTGGAAAGATGATAGAAAGACAGGAGATGTAGAAAGGCAATTCTGCTTGAGTTGCCACTTCAAAAGAATATGAAAAATGGGAGGATTCTATGATCATTCTTAACACTGTGCATGGGACTGAAGGTCATTTTGTGCTTTGATTCAACAAGTACTTGTTCAGCATCTTGTTACATGACATGTGAGGAGCCATGGCAGTGGTGTCCTGGCCCACCCCTACCAGGTGGCAAGAGTTCAGTCTTAAAATTCCAGGAATTTCTGAGGCGCTTGTTAGACCACTGGTAGCTTGCAATTGGCTATGGTTGGAGTATTTACACAGCAGAAGTTGGCAAACACTACTAATCAGGGCTTTTTACTTTCAGAGAGCCAGTTTGCTAGCACACACTGTAAGAAGTATTTTGAGTTCTCAGAAGCTTGTTTCCTAGTTGGGGGATAAGGCAAGTGCAGCAATAGTCAGAATACAGTAGCATGTGCTAGGCTCTGCTCCATACGTTGAGTTAGGATCCATAAGGCTGAATCCACAGCAGTATCTCATTCAAATAAATATGGTCACAGAATTCTAATTGCGTGCCCTATACAAAATTAATACAAATCCAAGGACATAACATAGAACAACTCTTAGAAGACAATTATCTCTGACAATATGATAGATTAGAAATCTTGAAATACTATAATTGCAAATTAGTTAACAATTCTGCATCTCTCACACACTTTTAAACAAGTGGAGAAAGAAAGGGAAATCTCTTGGGGGTAGTGAATGCAAAGAGAGTTGAAAGGGAGTAGAGGCTAAGGAGAGAACTTGAGTGCAGTCAATGCTATGGAGGCCTCTGTGGGTGATTATTTGCTAATCTAGTTTCTAGATACACAGTTAAAAATAAAATTAAAGCCCCTTTTGAGCCATAAACTAGCCCACATACTGTAGGCATACCATTCATCTGTGGCTCACAACCTCTCAAGGAGAATTTTATTTAATACAGACCTGATCTGTCGTGATC
The DNA here is from genome assembly GCF_000164805.1 of Carlito syrichta. Lineage (NCBI taxonomy): Eukaryota > Metazoa > Chordata > Mammalia > Primates > Tarsiidae > Carlito > Carlito syrichta. The sequence continues at coordinate 547,791 of NW_007005277.1, forward strand.
ACAGTTCCCTGTATCCTCCTTAGAAACAGACACACACCTTAGAGAGATACTTGCAAACTTATCCAAGGTTCAGAGAAATTACAGTGACTCCAGAAGTACAATTTCCCAAACAAACAAATCTCAAAACACAAGAACATATTATCCAAAGTAAGATATAGCAGAAAAAGCTATAATGACAGACTATGTCTATAAAGATTTCAGACAACTGAATTATCTGATATAGTATATAAGTAGGTATGTTAAACACGTTTAAAGAAGAACACCAAAGAAAAAGAGAAGATCTTAAAATCAGCTAGAAGTTCTTAAAAGCAGACTCATTAAAAAGAGAGGCATCTCGCCGGGCTCGGTGGCTCAGCCTGTAATCCCATGCCTTTAGGAGGCTGAGGTGAGGGGATTGCCTGAGCCTGTGGGTTCAAGACCCGCCTGGGCAGCGAGACCTCATCTCTACGATAAATCAAAAAATCAGCCAGGCGTGGTAGAGCATGCCTGTAATCCTGGCTACTTCGAAGACTGAGGCGGAAGGATCTCCGGAGCCCAGCAGATCGAGGCTGCGGTGGCCGAGAGCGGCCACTGCACTCCAGTCTGGGCCACCGAGTGAGACTCCAAATCAAAAAAAAAAAAAAGAGAGAGAGGCATCTCAACAGCTACAAAGGAAGCAAGAAAGCACTGAAATAATGTTTTCAAAGTACTCATAGAAAATGATACCTACCTAGAATTTGTCTTCAAAAAAATATATTGTCAAGAATGAAGCAGAACCTTAACCAAGTGGTTATACTTAGCACCTCTAATATCATGAGAAAATCATCAGACAAATCCAGAATGTGTGATATTTTATAAGACAACTACATTAAAAAATATCAACGTATAAAAGAGAGGACAGTTTTAAATGGAAAGAGATATAGTAATCAAATGTAATGTGAACCTGGTTATAAGTCAATTAATTTAAAAAAAAACAAACTATTAAAGTATTTAGGAGACCGGACATGGTGGCTCACACCTGTAATCCCGGCACTTTGGGAGGCAGAAGCTAGAAGATTGCTTGGGCCCAGGGGTTTGAGACCAGACTTGGCAACTTGGCAAGACTTTGTCTCTACAATAAAGCAAAAAAAAATTAGCTGGGAGTGGTGGTGCATGCCTCCAGTTGCAGCTACATAAAAGGCTGAGGCAGAAGGATCACCTGAGCTCAGTAGGTTGAGGCTATGATGGCCATGAGCATGCCACTGCACTTTGCACTCCAGCCTGGGTGACAGTAAGATTCTCAACCATGACACCCGCCTGGGCAACTTGGTGAGACCTCATCTCTACAATAAATAAAAAAACTAGCCGGGCATGATAGCGTGTGCCTGTAGTTCCAGCTACTTGGCAGGTTGAGGCGGAAGGATCGCTGGAGCCCAGCAGGTGGAGGCTGCGGTGGCCGGGAGCGGCCACTGCACTCCAGTCTGGGCGACAGAGTGAGACTCCAACTCAAAAAAAAAAAAAAGGACTCTCAACCAAAAAAAAAGAAAGCATTTGGGAAACAATTGGGAAATTTTGCATGTGGATTAGATTATATTATGGAATTGCTGTTAACATTTCTTCAGTATGATAGTGGTATTGTGGTTATAAAGAAGAATGTCCTTATTTTTAAGAAATGCATGTTGAAATATTCAGGGATGAGCCGGGCTCGGTGGCTCAGCCTGTAATCCCATGCCTTTGGGAGGCTGAGGTGAGTGGATTGCCTGAGCCTGTGGGTTTGAGACCCGCCTGGGCAGTGAGACTTCATCTCTACAATAAATCAAAAAATCAGCTGGGCGTGGTAGCACATGCCTGTAATTCCGGCTACTCAGAAGGCTGAGGCGGAAGGATCGCCGGAGTCCAGCAGGTCGAGGCTGCGGCGGCCGGGAGTGGCCACTGCACTCCAGTCTGGGTGACAGAGTGAGAGACTCCAACTCAAAAAAAAAAAGAAGAAATATTCAGGGATGAAATGTCATGATATTTGCAGCTTACTTTCAGATGGCTCAGCAAACAAATTAATGTTAAAAATCTATATATACCATTTTTTTCTTTATGCTGTTCTTTTAACCATTCTGTATTTTATACATTTTCATAATAAAACATTAGATATATAAAAATGAAATTGAAACAAGAATGTTTTGGATAAAGAAAAAAGGTGAGCTATCATTCCACATTAAAGGAATATTTAAAGAATCATATTCAAGAAGATGCAAGATAGAATGGAGTCAAAAGAAGATAGCTAACACATGACTATCGAAATGAACATTAACTGGGTAAAAGTGTAATAATGATTTCTAGTTTGTGGGGTTGAAAATGCTAACAGGATGAAGTTAAACACCTAGACAGCAATAGTACCTAGACTGGGAGAGGAAGACTGATGTGAACATATTCTAAGGTTCTTGCACAGGTCAGAAAGAGGGTACATATATTCATTTAGACTGAATTATGGGTGTTAGGATTTTAAGGATATCCACCGAAATACTAAAATTGTAAACACATCTTCCAAACTAGTACAAGGGAAAAAAACTGAATGAGCAAAGAATCAAATTAATTTAAAACAAGGCAAAGAAGACAAAAAAGGAAATAGAAAAAGTGTGACAAATAGAATATACAAAATAAAGTGATATAAATTTGAAAGCCAAATATTTAATCACAATACACGGGAATAAAGTGAAATCTGTTAAAAGTCAAGGATTTTTCTGACTTCATGTAAAAATAACTTGAACTGTGTATTTATATAAAAGATTCCTAATATTGAGAAGTGATTAAAAAACAAAATGATTGAAAAATATTTCAGCATACATTAAACAACAAAAGCTGGTACAATTATATATAATATATAATATCAGATGAAATAAATTTTAAGGTGAAAATCATTAATAAAAGTTAGAAAAGTATAAAAATTTTGTTCTCCAGAAAGATGAATTGAATCTAAATTTGTAAGTACCTACTAGGACAGTTTTAAAAAGAAAACAAAATAAAGATTGATTAATGATGATGAACATCTTTTCATTGCAATCCATCTACCTTCTTTGGTGAAATATCTACTCAAATCATTTGCCTGTTTATTTAGTTGAGTTGTTTTCTCATTATTGGGTTTTCAAAGTTCATCATATGTTCTGGATCCAAATCCTTTAACAGATATGTGATTTATAAATATTTTCTCACAGTCTGGCATGTCTTTTTATTCTCTTAATAGAATCTTTTGAAAGCAAAAGTCTTAAGATTTTATGAAGTCTAAATTTTTTTGTTTTTACGGATTGTACTTTTGGTGTTATATCTAAGAAATGTTTGTCAACTTGAAGTCCACAAAGTTTTCTTCTATAATTTTTATACTTTAGGTTTACAACTTTCGTGTATGATCCATTTTGAGTTGATTTTTGCATATTGTGTGAGATATGCTTGGAAGTTCATTCTTTGTATATGAGTGTGTCTTTTTCAAGGATACTTGAATAGCAACTTTAATTGACAATTATAGCACACTCTACCTAATAGTAGTACAATACACAATATTTTCAGGTTTACACTATATATATATTTTTTTTTTTTTTTTTTTTTTAGAGTTGGAGTCTCACTCTGTCACCCAGTCTGGAGTGCAGTAGCATGCTTAGGGCCACCACAGCCTTGACCTGCTGGTCTCAGGTGATCCTTCTATCTCAGCCTCAGCCTTCCAAGTAGCTGGAATCATAGGCACATGCTACCATGCCCAGCTAGTTTTTTGATTTATTGTAGAGATGAGGTCTCACCAAGTTGTCGAGGCTGGTCTCAAACCCCTGGACTCAGGCAATTCTCTCCCCACCACCTCCCATAGACATGAGCTACTGTGCCCGGCCTTGTTTTTTTGACTATAGAAAAATTAATTTAGAAATCAATAAAAGGTATTTGGAAAAATCTTCAAATATTTGGAATTTGAACATCACTTCTAAAATACTCATAAGCCAAAGAGAAAATCACCATGGAAATTAGAAAATATTTTGAACAGAATAAAATAGAAAACACAAATTATTAAAATTGGTGGGGTTCACTAAAAAATACAGAAAATAGAAAGAAATGTATTACAGTGTTTAAAAATGTCTCGAATCAGTAACCTAAATTCTACTTTTAGAAATAAGAAAGAGAATAGCAAATTAAACTCACATAAGAAGAATAAAGAACATTTTTAAAGATAAGAGCAGAGTATGCTTGTGCTCATAGCAGAATTATCTAGGATAGCCAAAAGGCAGAGGCAACCCAAGTGTCCAATAATAGATTAATAGTTGGCAAAATGGTGTGTATACATGAAATATTATTCAGTCTTAAAAAGGAAGGGTATTCTAATATGAAAATATTTGTGGGGTGGGGAAGATAGTGGCTGAGTCAATCAGTCTATGTGAGTCCTGGTGTGAGTGAGTGAGTGTATGGAAAATTTTGTGTACATGCTGGTGAGCAAGTGGGTGTGTGAGTGGCTGACTGAGTGAGGGCTGGGGAAATAGTTAGTGACCAGGGCTCTCCTGATGCAGTATCTGGTGCCACAGCTGCTGGGCTTGGATCCTAGCAATTCCTGGGCAAAGAGCCAAGTGCCATTTTTCAAAAAAAACAATAAAACCCTTCCTGGGAAGAAAATGCTGGGAGAGACTGACTAAGTGGAGGCTTGTGAGCAAGTGGTCAGGGCCCTAGTGAAACAGCTGGTGCTGCAGCTTCTCTGCTTGGTCCCTGGCTCTTCCCAGGTCACAGAAGCTAAGCGTAATTTTTTAAAAGTGGACAAAAGTTTTCCTGCGAAGAAGTGGAGGGGAGAGACTACCACCTCAGGCTCTGCCTCACCACTGCAGCAGGAGAGACTGCGAACTCCAGGCTTTGCCTCACCACTTCAGTGCCTGGTAGGGGCTGCAGAGGGAGTCCAGAGACAGAGTCCCAGGGAAGTGGACAAGAGAGGCACCCCACCACCATCTTGAAGGCAGAGCAGGAAAGTGCTCTGACTTGCTCATCACAGAGCAGCAGACCTGATCTCTATAAGTGGCAGATCAACTACTCAGGGATTGATCATGACCCAGAGGGAATATCCTGAAAGCACAAACTTTGGAGGGATCTGATGAGTGCTGAGTCTCAGGTGCTCCACCATCTACCCTGATCCAGCTGTGGGACAAAGGGTGTGGCCAGAAAAGGATGAGGAAGGACTCCAAAGAGATCAGTGGTGAGTCTAGGGATGACCCAAACCCATTCCTCCCCAGCAATCCTCTGAACATCAGACCCACACGACTGGACCACAACTGAGAGTGAAAAACCCAGGGAGGGCCTGGACATCAGTTGCAATAGGAGAATTCCATTCCAGGATAGACTTGGCTAGGGCACCCCTGGGAATACATACCTGGGGAAGAGACAATCCTGCACCTACCCACAGGAGGAGATCTCCCTGACCATACAAGAGTGGGAGGGGAGGACGGCAGCCCAACCCACCTCCACTACTCGTCTTTCTTCCCTGCACCAGATACTGAGGAGAGAGTGAAAGAGGTGGCTCTGCAGGAGAGACCAAATTAGAGGAACAATTGCAGAGCCTGTGACAAAAGGGCAGGGTTTTTGTTAATTTTTAACTTTAAAAAATTTTTTTTGCCTGTTTGTTTGTTAGTTCATCTATTTTAAAAATATTTTTCCAGACTTCCAGCAAGATGGCGACGGGGCAGCCTGGTGTATGAAACCCTCTGCAAAGGAGAACACAGAGGGTCCCTGGCTCTCTCCCCAGGGGCTGCAGACCCCAACATCGGCAGCCTGCTCTTCACATGGAGCTCGGCTGTCGCCACTGCTGGGGCATCACAGTGGTCTGGACAGCCACTGCAGCTGCAGACACAGCAGCCGCGGCGCTGCCACAGCCTCCATGGCGGCCATAGAGCATTGCACCACCTGTGCCTGAGGCCATCCACGACTTCAGTCCTTGAAGCCCCTGCAGGCAAGATCTGCTGGGATTGCTGCCACCTCTGCTGCCACGGTGATGGGTCTCCTCCCGTGTGCCCTGAGGCAGGCTTCCATTGGGCTGGCTTCTGTCTGGCCCCACCCCCTCTGGGGCGAGCAGCTGAGATAGCACCACCTGCTGGCAATTCAAGGTAACAACACTGAAACGGGAGAAACAAGCTTGAAAAAGAGACACGAGCCAGATTTGAGTGGTGAACGGAGGGTGATCTGAACTGTCCTTCACAGCAGGCCAGGGGCAACTAACCCTAACTGTGAACTAATTTACCAGCTTCAAAAGAAAGCTAGAAATCAGAGCTGAAAGGACATTGGACTTAAACGAAAAGTCTCAGACTGTGCTTGATGGGTTCTGTTAGTCTAATGACTTGATTCTATTCCTATTGTTTTGTTCCTTTTTTTCTCTTCCTTTTCTTCTCTTTCTCCTCTCTGTAAACCATATCTTTGTATAGAGGAATAGCACACCAATAAGGTGGTTGGTAAGCTTGTATGTTAGCATCATTGTATGTTTTATTGTTTTTTGTATGGGAGCTGGTTAGTCTATAGGCGTGGTCAATTGTTTTTATCTGTTTCAGCTTAGGTCTCTCTCTCCATTTGTTGGTACACTCATCTGTTTCCCCTCTTACTCCTCTCTCTCTCCACCCCCCTCATCCCCCCACTGTCTGCTCTATTCTCTTCCTTCTGCTAACCACATTTTGTTTCAGGGAGTAAACCCACAGCCCCACTGCATAGACAGATTTCAAGGCAGTGGGAAGTGGGTTTCAGATTATCCATACACCTCTCAGCGAATACCAGGACCTGCAGATAGATTTTGAATCACAGCTCCCCCCTTAAGTAAATCTCAAAACTGCAAAAAGGACCACCCCCAACCTACAGTGCAACTCCAGAATTGAACAAAATAAGAGTGCATACATAAAGAATAGGAGATTGAACAAACAGAAGTAAAAACAATCCCTCTACCCCTGAATAACAGAATTAAAGAATACGGTGATGTGGAGGGAAGGAAAAAGATGGGAGGGAAAAAAACCACACAAAGGAAGAAAAAGAAAAGATGAATATAGGTCTCACACAGACCCCTGGGAGATCAGACACTGAGAAAAAAGATTCCAGAACACCAACAATGAAGAGCCCCCAAAATGACTGGTCACATGCAACAAACCCAGACATCAAGACATTAATAGACAGAATTTTAAAAATTGAGGGGAGACAAGAGGAAAATAGGAAGGAGCTGATGTCAGAAATAACAGCAGTAAAGAATACTGTGATGGAAATAAATAACAAACTAATAAGCATGGAAAGCAGAACTACCCAAGCAGAAGAAAAAAATCTCAGAGCTTGAAGACCAAAACACAGAACTAACCCAAACTGTCAAAAGCATGGAAAAGAAAAAAAGACAGAACAAAACCTGCAAGAGATGAATGATCACTTCAAGAGACCGAACCTAAAAGTAATTGGCCTTCTTGAGGCAGAGAGAGAAACAGAGGACGCACTGGAACAAACATTTCACGAAATCATTCAAGAAAACTTCCCTCATCTCATCAAGGATGAAAAAATTCAAACACAAGAGATTCAGAGAACCCCTGCAAGACAACAAATGAGAAGACCAACTCCCAGATATATAATAATTCACCTAAACAATGTAGGTATAAAAGAAAAAATCCTAAAGACTGCAAGAGAAAAAGGTCAGACTATGTACCAGGGAAGACCAATTAGAATAGCAGCAGATTTATCTACAGAAACCCTCCAGGCTAGGAGAGCTTGGACCCCTATCTTCAAAGTTCTAAAAGATAAACAATTTCAACCGAGAATACCCTACCCAGCCAAGCTAAGCATCATCAGTGAGGGAGAACTGAAATCTTTCCCAGATATCCAATCCCTAAGAACCTAAGCTGCCACAAGACCATCTCTACAAGAAACACTTAAGAAAGTATTGAACACAGAAGAAAAGGAAAAAAGAACAACAACGTTCTTCACAAGAGTACAGGCAAAAGATTAAAAACACACATGATCCAACTCTAAAACCAAAAGAAAGACAACACACAAAGAGGAAAAACAACAACTCTGTAAGACCATTATGATAGGGATCAACTCTCACATTTCAATAATTACTTTGAATGTTAATGGACTAAATGCACCACTGAAAAGACACAGAATGGCAAAATGGATAAAATATCACCAGGCAACAATCTATTTCCTTCAAAAGACTCACCTCACTAGAAAGGACACTCACAGACTCAAAGTAAGAGGATGGGA
>NW_007005277.1:555994-565261 GCF_000164805.1 Carlito syrichta
TGGAGGGCTGATCTGAAACTGACATATCTCTTAAGGATTGATGTCTGGAAAGGATTTAATTCTTTTTGTAATGAAGATAAGCTTTGCAGTGTAGGAAATTCTTGGCTGGAAACGATTTTCTTAAAGAATGTTAAAGATGGGACCCCCAGTGCTTCTGGTTTGTAGGGTTTCTGCTAAGATTCTGATGAGTCTTTTTTTGGGTAGGTGGTCTGTTCCTTCTATCTAGATGCCTTTAGGATTTTCTTCTCTCATGCTCACCTTGTGGAGATGGATTAAGCTCATTAGGATAGGGATCTTCTCTCACATTTCTCTCAGGACTTCTAAGGATATTTGGATTAATGCCGCACTGATATGACACAGAATGGCAAAATGGATAAAATATCCACAGGCAACAATCTATTTCCTTCAAAAGACTCACCTCACTAGAAAGGACACTCACAGACTCAAAGTAAGAGGATGGGAAACAAATTTTCAGGCGAATGGAACACAAAAGAAAGCAGGAGTCATGATCTTAATCTCAGACAAAATACCCTTTAAGCTATCAAAAATTTAAAAAGATACAGAAGGCCACTACATAATGATAAAAGGTTCAATCCATCAACAATAAATATCCATCCTAAATATATATGGACTGAACATAGGAGCACCAGCTTTCATAAAGCAGCTCCTAGGTAAACTAAAAAAAGATATCGACTCCAATACCATCATAGCTGGGTACTTCAATACCCCACTCACAACCCTAGGCAGATCATCAGGACAAAATATAAGCAATGAGATCCGAAACCTCAATGTGACTCTTGATCAAATGGACTTAATTGATAACTAAAGAACCCTCCATCCAAAGACCACAGAATACACTTTCTACTCATCACCACATAGAACGTACTCTAAGATCGACCACATACTTGGCCATAAATCAAGCATAAACAAATTTAAAAGGACTGAAAGTTTACCATACACCGACTTGGACCACAGTGGAATAAAAATAATCATTAACACCAACAAGGTCCCCCCAAAACCCACAAAGACATGGACACTAAACAGCATGATGCTAAACAACTCCTGGGTCAGTGATGAAACCAAAACAGAGATTAAAAGATACCTGGAAACAAATGAAAATGAGACATCTTACCAAAATCTCTGGGACTCCATGAAAACTGTAGTAAGAGGGAAATTTATCTACAAACGCACATGAAGGAGATGGAAGGATCACAAATTAACAGCCTAAGAAGCCACCTAAAAAAGCTGGAAAAGCAAGACCACAAAAACCCTAATTTCAGCAGAAGAATCCAGATCACCAAAAAAAAAGCCCAAATCCAGGACATAGAAGACAAAAAAGATAATACAAAAAATCAATGAAACAAAAAGCTGGTTCTTCGAAAGGATAAACAAGATCGATGGTCCCCTAGTTAGACTGACGAAGAAAGACAGAAAAAGGTCATATAAACACAATCAGAAACACAAAAGATGACATCACATCTGATCCTGAAGAAAGACAAAAGATAATTGGAGACTACTATGTACACTTGTATGGAAACAAACTTGAGAACCTTTTGGAAATGGAGGACTTTCTGTCATCACACAACCTGCCTAGGTTGAAACAAGAAGAAATTGAGACCCTAAATAGACCAATAACAATCAAGGAAATTGACTATGTAATAAGAAAACTACCTTCAAAAAAAAGCCCTGGACCAGGTGGCTTTCCAGCAGAATTCTATAAGACATTTAAGGAGGAGCTTATACCAATCCTACTAAAGGTATTCCAGGCGATTGAGAAAGATGGAACTCTCCCCAAATCATTTTATGAAGCTAATGTAACATTGATACCCAAGCCAGGTAAAGACCCCACAAAGAAAGAGAACTACAGGCCAATATCTTTGATGAACATAGATGCTAAAATTCTCAACAAGATCCTAGCAAACCGGATTCAACAACACATCTCAAAAATCATCCATCATGACCAAGTAGGCTTCAAACCCTGGGGTGCAAGGCTGGTTCAACATTTGTAAAACCATAAATGTAATTAAATACATCAACAGCTGTCAAAACAAAAACCACGTGATTATATCATTAGATGTAGAAAAAGCTTTTGATAAAATCCAGCACCCCTTCTTGATAAAAACCCTAGAACAGCTAGGCATATGGGGAACATACCTCAAAATAGTAAAAGCCATCTACAAGAAACCCACAGTCAGCATACTCCTAAATGGACAAAAACTGGAACCATTTCCCCTGAAAACTGGAATAAGACAAGGATGCCCACTATCACCCCTCCTGTTCAATACAGTATTGGAAGTCCTGGCTAGAGCAATCAGAGAAAAGAAGGTAATCAGTGGTATTCAAATAGGAAAAGAGGAAGTCAAGCTATCTCTCTTTGCAGATGACATGATCGTGTACCTTGAAAACCCAAGAGAATCTGTCAAAAACCTCCTTACACTGATAAAGGCCTTTCGCAAAGTCTCAGGATACAAAATAAATGTACAAAAGACAATCGCATGTTTCTACACCAATAATAAACAAACAGAAACCCAAATAAAAAGCACAATTCCATTCACAATAGCCACAAAAAAATGAAATACCTTGGCATCTTCCTAACCAGTAATGTGAAAGACCTTTACAATGAAAACTACAAAACACTGCTCAAAGAAATCAAAGATGACACAAACAAGTGGAAAAATATCCCTTGCTCATGGATTGGAAGAATCAACATTGTGAAGATTTCCATCTTACCTAAGGCAATCTACAGATTTTATACAATACCCATCAAATTACCAGCAACATTCTCAGACCTGGAAAAAACAACACAGGAATTCATATGGAAACACAAACAACCAAAAATAGCCAGAACAATCCTCAGCAGAAAAAATAAAGCAGGTAGTATCACATTGCCAGACTTCAAACTTTACCCTAAAGCCACAATAATCAAAACAGCTTGGTGTTGGTACAGGAACAGGCATATAGACCAATGGAATAGAATTGAGATTCCAGAAGCAAAACCTCAATTTCTCAACCAACTCATCTTCAACAAAGCCTCCACCACCTACCACTGGGGAGAGGAGAACCTATTCAGTAAATGGTGATGGGAAAACTGGCTGACCACATGCAGAAGATTGAAACAGAACCCCTATCTATTCCCATACACAAAAATTAACTCTAAATGGATTAGAGACCTAAATGTAAAACCTCAAACCATAAGAACCTTAGAAAATGTGGGACACACCCTTATGGAAATCGGAACTGGCATCCAATTCCTGAACAAAACCTGAAACCCACAGGCCATAAGAGAGAAAATAGACAAGTAGGACCTCATTAAACTGACAAGCTTCTGCAAAGCCAAAGAAACCATTAAGAGAGCAGGGAGACAGCCCACATACTGGGAAAAAGTATTTGCCAACTCCAGGTCTGACAAAGGCTTAACATCTTGGATCTACAAGGAACTCAAACGTGCTGAAAAGAAAAAAACAAACAACCCCATTATAAAGTGGGCAAAAGATATGAACAGGCACTTCTCAAAGGAAGACATGCAAGCAGCCAACAGACACATGAAAAAGTGTTCAGCCTCACTAATCATCAGGGAGATGCAAATCAAAACCACACTGAGATACCACCTAACTCCAGTTAGAATGGCAGTTATCAATAATTCAAAAAATAACAGTTGCTGGAGCTAGTGTGGCAAAAAGGGAACACTTCTACACTGTTGGTGGGAGTGCAAACTAGTACAACCTCTGTGGAAAACAGTATGGTGATTTCTAAAAGCTCTAAATATTGACCTCCCATATGACACCACAATCCCCCTACTGGGAATATACCCTGCAGAACTCAAATCACTTTATAAAAAAGATACCTACACACGTATGTTTATCACAGCATTGTTCACAATAGCAAGAACCTGGAAGCAACCATGCTGTCCATCCAAAGAGGACTGGATTAAAAAATATGGTACATATACATGATGGAATACTACACAGCCAGAAAAAAGAACAAAATCACTAATTTTGCAGCACCTGGATGGAACTAGAGTCTATAATACCGAGTGACCTCTCACAGAAACAAAGATCTGAGTATCACATGTTCTCACTCATATAGTGAACCTTGAACATCCAATGTAATACTATAAGAAAATGACTGACAGTGGTGTGAAACCATGGGGGGAGGGAGGGAGATGGGATTAACGGCAGTAAATATCTGTCTGGGGATGGGGAGACACCTCTTATCAACAAGGGTGCCTGAACGAAGCATATTTGTATACCTAACCCTTAACTGTACCCCCACAATATCATAATAAAAAATATTGATTAAAAAAATTTTTTTTTCCTTTGAGCATAAATGCATATGGGAGGGTTTGATCTGCATCCCCCCCAATTTTTTTTTATTTTTTTCTTTTCTTTTTCTATTTCTTTCTCCTTTTATTTGTTGTTTTCTATTTATGTATATATGTGAATGACTGAGTGCTCATCTTTCAATTTTGTTGTTGTTGTAGGTTTGTTTTTGCTCTTTTGTTCTTCTTTTTTTATTTTCATATTGTATAGTTTAAGGTGTGTGTCAATACATGTGTGAGGATTCGATCTGAATTCCTTCATTTTTATTCCCAGTATTTCTTATTTTTCTTCTCCATTCACTTTGAGCTAGGCATGCATGTGTGTGTTCAGTTTTCTTGGTTTCTTGTGGTTGTTTGTTTTGTTTCACTTTGTTGTTGTTCTAGTTTGTTTTGGGGAGTGGTGTGTGTCTGTGTATATGTGTGTTCAATTGTTTTTGCATTGGTTTCAGCTTTACATCATCATATAGACTGGTGAGGGGAGTGGCTCTCAGGAAACACATACCACAGTAAGTGAACATTGCAATTTGCAAGTAGTTTCTGAATCCTAGTGCCTCATTTCCTACTTTATTTGACTTTCAAAAACAAGAAACAGCAATGTTTCACATCCACAGTCCTATTTCAAAATAGAACAAATCCAGAACACTGATCGGGGAAGAATAGAGGGCTGAGCAAACATTAGAGGGGACACCCTCTCCCACTGACACTGAATAACAGAACTTAAGAGAAAAAACAAGAGATCTGTCACAAATGAGGAAAAGCCAAAGGAAGACCACAGGCAATTTCAAGTGTAACAAAGAAAAAACTCCTGAAAAATCAGACCCTGGAGCCCAACAATGGAAGTCACCAACAACTGGCCCCAGAATATGACAGGGATTAGGGAATTTTGGGAAGCGTGAATAAGACTCAAGAAAGACAAGATGCAACACTGAAAGAACTTGTAACAGAGATTTTGGAAATCAAATATTTCATCCAGGAAATAAATAACAAGATGACAAGTCTGGAAAGCAAATAAATCTAGCTGAAGAAAGAATCTCAGAACTTGAAGTCCAGAACATGGAATTAACCTGATCTGTAAAAAACATAGAAAGTAGACTCAGAAAGAAAGAACAAAGCCTACAAGTGGTGTGTGATTATATCAAGAGGCTGAACCTACGCTTGATTGTTATCCCAGAAGAGGAAACAGAAATGAAGAACAACTTGGAGCAAATATTCCGGGTGTTAATACAAGAAAACTTTCCCCATCTCACCAGAGATGTGACAAGTCAAGCACAAGAGATACAGAGAACTCCCACAAGACATCAAATGAGAAGACCAACTCCTAGACACATAGAAACCTGCCTACACAAAGTAGGCCCAAAAGAAAAAAATACTAAAGTTAGCAAGAGAGAAAAGTCAGACAAACTACTGGGGGAAAACCAATCAGAATAGCAGCAGGCCTATAGGCAGAAACACTACAAGGAAGAAGGGACTGGAGTCCAATATTCAAAGTCCTCAAGGATAAACAATATCAACCAAGAATTCCCTATCCAATCAAGTTCAGCTTCATCAGTGATGGAGAATTAAAATCCCTCCCAGACATCCAATCCCTAAGAGAAGAAAATTGAAAACACACACATACATCAACCCCAAAGCCAAAAGAAAACAAGCAAACAAAGAAAAAACTTCATAAGAACTTCATGACAGGGATAAACAATCACATTTCAATAATCAACCTGAATGTGAATGGACTAAATGCACTTCTGAAAAGACACAGAATGGCAAACTTGATAAGAAACCATGACCCAATTATTTGCTGCATCCAGGAAACTCATCTCAACACAAGGGACACACACAGACTCAAAGTTGAGGATGGAAAATGAGTTTCCAGGCAAATGGATCGCAAAAGAAGGCAGGAGTTGCAATCTTAATATCAGACAAAACAAACTTTAAGCTATCATAAATTTTAAAAGATGCAAAAGGACACTACATAATGATAAAAGGTTCAATCCATCAATAAGAAATATCCATCCTAAACATATATGCACCCAACACAGGAGCACCAGCATTTATAAAGCAACTGCTAAGTGAACTAAAAAAAGATATTGACTCTAACACTATTATAGCAGGAGACTTGAATACCCCACTAACAGCCCTAGATAGATTATTGAGGCAAAAAATGGATTTAATAGACACCTACAGATTATTCCACCCAATAACCACAGAATATACATTCTTCTCATCACCACATGGAACATACTCCAAGATCAACCCTTGGCCATAAATCAAGCATAAACATGTTCCATAAGGCTGAAATATTGCCATGCACCTTCTCAGACCACAGTGGAATAAAAATAAATATCAACACCAACATTTTCCCAAAGTCCACAAAGACATGGACACTAAACAGCATGATGCTGAACAACTACTGGGTCAACACTGAAATCAGAGCAGAAATTAAAAGATTCCTGGAAACAAATGAAAATGAAGAAACATCTTACCAAAACCTCTGGGATGCCATGAAAACAGTTCTGAGAAAGGAATTTATATCTCTATGAGCACACATCAAGAAAATAGAAAGGTCACAAGTTAAGAGCCTAACAAATCACCTAAGGGAGCTGGAAAGAAAAGACCACCAAATCCCCAAATTTAGCAGAAAAACCCAAATCACCAAAATAAGAACCTGAATATGGGGACATAGAAGACAAAAACATCATAGAAAGCATCAACAAAACAAAAACTGATCCTTTGTAAGGATTAAAAAGATTGACCAACCCCTAGCCAGAATGACCATGAAAAAGAGAGAAAAAGCCCAAATAAACACAATCAGAAATACAAAAGAGCAAATCACAAAGAAATAAAAGATCAGAGATTACTATGTACACTTATATGGAAACAAACTTGATAACCTAAATGAAATAGAGGACTTTCTGACATCATTAACCTCCCCAGGTTGAAACAAGAAGACACTGAGACACTAAATAGACTAATAACAACCCAGAAAATGACTCTGTCATAAAAAACTACCTACAAAAATGAAAAAAAAAATCCCTGGACTATGGCTTTCTAGCAGAATTCTACAAAACATACAAGGAGGAGCTGATACTAATCCTATTGAAAGTATTCCAGGCAATTGAGAAAGATAGAATTCTCCCCAAATCATTTTACAAAGCTAACATCACATTGATACCCAAACCAGGTAAAGATCCAACAAAAAAAGAACTAAAGGCCAATATTCCTTATGAACAAAGAAGCAAAAATCCTCAACAAGATTCTAGCAAATCAGATCCAAAAACACATCTCAAGAGTCATCCTCCATGGCCAACTAGGCTTCAACCCCAGGATTCAGGGCTGGTTCAATATCTGCAAGACTGTAAATGAAATTAAATGCATCAAGAGATATAAACACAAGAAGCACATGATTATATCATTAGATGCAGAAAAAACTTTTGATAAAATCCAGCATCCCTTCTTGATAAAAACCCTCAAACACCTAAGTATAAAAGAAACATACTTCAAAATAATAAGTGCCATTTATGATAAACCCACAGCTAACATATTGCTAAATGAACAGAAACTGGAAACATTTCCCCTGAAAACTGGAACAAGACAAGACTTCCCCTCTCACCCCTCTTGTTCAACATTGTGTTGGAAGTCTTAGCTAGGACAATTAGACAAGAGAAGGAAATCAGGGGTATTCAAATAGGAAAAGAGGAAGTCAAGTTATTCCTTTTGCTGATGATATGATCCTATGCTTTGAAAATCCAAGAAAATCTGTCAAAAACCTGTTTGCACTGATAAAGGACTTTGCAAAAGTCTCAGGGTACAAAACAAATGTGCAAAAGACATTGTATTCCTAAATACCAACAAGAAGTAGACAGAAACCCAAATTAAAAAGCACAATCCCATTCACAATAGCCACACACACACACACACACACACACAAAAATGAAATACCTCAGCATCTTCCTAACCAGAGAAGTGAAAGACCTTTACAATGAGAACTACAAAACACTGCTCAAAGAAATCCAGGAAGACACAAACAAATGGAAAAATATTCCATGCTCATGCATAGGAAGAATCAACATTGTTAAAATATCCATCCTACCAAAGGCAATCTACAGATTCAATGCAATACCCATTAAGTTACCAACATCATTCTTCTCAGACCTGGAAATGACAATACAGAAATTCATATGGAAATGTAAATGACTACAAATAGCCAAAACAATCCTTAACAAAAGAAACAAAACAGGAGGTATCACACTTCTTCAAACTTTACTATAAGTCTACAGTAATCAAAACAGCCTGGTATTGGTACAAGAACAGACATACAGACCAATGGAACAGGATAGAGATTCCAGAAGCAAAGCCTCAATTTCTCAACCAACTCATCTTTGACAAAACCTCCAACAACAACACTAGAGAGAGGAGAAATTCAGTAAATGGTGCTGGGAAAACTGACTGATCACATGCAGAAGATTGAAACAAGACCCCTACCAATCACCATACCCCAAAATTAACTCTAAATGGATCAAAGACTTAAACGTAAAACCTCAAACTATAACAATCTTAGAAAACACAGGAGACACCCTTATGGACATTGGAACTGGCAACCAATTCCTGGTCAGAACCCTAAATGCCCATACCTTAAGAAATAAGATAGACAAGTGGGACCTCATCAAACTAATGACTTCTGCAAAACAAAAGAAACCATCAAGAGAGCAGGGAGACAGCCCACAGAATGGGAAAAAATATTTGCCAACTGTTTATCTGGCAAAGGGCCAACATCTAGGATCTACAAGGAACTCAAATGTGCTGAAAGGAAAAAAAGACACAGCCCCATTAAAAAGTGGGCAAAAGAGATGAATCGACACTCCTCAAAAGAAGATATACAGGCAGCCAACAGACACATGGAAAAGTGCTCAGCCTCACTCATCATCAGAGAAATGCAAATCAAAACCACATTGAGA